>NC_031769.1:83941274-83948760 GCF_001522545.3 Parus major
TTGGATTCCCCTTCACAGAAATAAACTGTGGAATGCAAACCAGAGAGAGAGAGTCCCCCCCTGAAGCTTTACTCGCTTCTTGGATTCTTGAAGAAAATAAGTGAACCCCACAAACATATGCTGGCTCGAAACTTGAGTGAAGAGAAACCTCATCACTGAGCTAGCCAGGCCACACTCGAGAAGATCGAGTCAGTCCTCTGAAACAAAACAAATAAAAGAAAAGAGAAATTGTTGTAGGTTTAATATACATGATATAAAACATGAATTACTTTAGAAGTTAGTTGCTGAATTTACAATATTTGTGTTTTTATTTTGAATAAACAGATGACTCTGTTAACTGTCACTATTCTGAGAAAAGCAGACAGAAATACTGAAAGTTAAAGACTTGGTGTACATGAGAGAAAATTAAAATACATATATAATATGTATAATATAATAGGAACAGAGATTTGCACCATGTAGCTCTTGCAATGCACTGGCAGAGTTACAAGGAATAAAGTGAATCTGTTTTTTTGCCTAATTGTCTTCAACAAAAGTTTATAGTATTTGAAAAAAGAGCATGACTCCAATCTGCTTGTAGAATAAAGCTCACAATATAACAATTTGTTAATTTTGTTTTGTATTCATCAGCTCCCTTTCGCTACATGTTAATCAATTGTGCAATGTCTTTCTGGCTTCTGTAGTATGGATTTTGGACGTATAAGTATTATTTGCTGCATTGTGATACATTTTGAAAAACTGCCTGAGCAGGTGTATGGTTGCTTGGGTCCCTGTGTAACCACAGCAGAGAGGAACAGTAAATAGCACAGAACTTTCTGAAATACTCTGCCTAAAATCTTCTTTAGAGAGCCAATACCGAAAATAAAGGAGAACAGAAAAGCCACAATAATGATGGCATGTGAGGCATCTATGTTTCTTGAAGACACAAATGAAAGGACTGAAAATTAATGTTAGCAACCTCAGTTTGGAGACTAAAATAATGCAATAATCTGAGCCATGGCCTGGTATCTCAAATTCAGACTCAATACTACAGCTTGGAAAGCATATACAAGGAGATCTTATAGTTCTTTATCTATCCTAGAAATCAAATTTCTTGTTAAAAAACAAAATTATTTTTAATCTTCTTTAAATGCAAATGTGTATCAGATGTATTTTATGTTCCCAACCTCTCATGTGGATTAAATCTTACTTCTTTTCCTCATAACTATAAGTTTATCTAATTTTTTGCAATATTTACCGTTTTTGTGTTATTCAACTCCATCTGTTGCTATCTTGCCTCTCAATTTACCAGGTACCTGTTTCAGAAGACAGTACATATATTCAATGACTAGCAAATGACATGTCCAGTCCAAGATAAAATTTTCTCTCAGTGGTTTAAATTGCCAACAGAATTCTCATTTAAACAAATGAAAGACAATAATATAGAATAATGTAGAATAAAATTATATAGAATAATAAATACTCCATAGTTCATCAGAATTACAAATTGCTTTACCAAGGTATAAAATAAGTTTCAGCAAACTGTCCATAAAATTAAGTTGTGCTTCACTTAAAAATACTCTGCAACCTGACAGGAACAAAATTCATATTGTCTACCTGTTCCTGCCTGTCAGCTTAGGGCATAAAGCACAAATCCAAGTAGCATGAGATAGTCAACACCAGGAAGATGTATCTGGGAGCAGTGAATATCTGGCATATAAAAGAATTTTTCAGATCAAAAGGTAAGTGTTTTCTAAAGTCTTAGTTAAGGCTAGAAAAATTTCTCATGGATTATATATACATCTTGACTCTGGATTTCTCCCTTTTCAAATATATGAAAATGTATATTTTTTTTTCTTGATAGTCCATTTCCAGGCTTGGGATACTTCTTCTTTGTTGACCTTCAAGAAGACAGAAGTAACTCACACTTTCAGGGCACCTTAGTTCTGAACTACATTCCTGGGCCAAATGATCTATGCAACTCTCTTACTTAAGGAAACATTGTATTAACTACACATTGACAGTGCAGTATTCCAAGTTCTCTCTCCATGTATACGATTTTGGGTATACACAGGCTTGCAGAAATACACACTGATAATAATTATCTGTTTCTGTATTCATTAGGATAGAATTATTATAGATGTTAGTTGGATAGAATAGTCACAACTGCTGACAGATAGTTTGAAGTCAGCTATTTATCTCTACTGATCTCAATCTGATATCAATGCCCTCTACTTTCCACATATCTCCTGGAGAAATAGTTGTGATGAGCTACTTTATTTTAGCTCTCAAATTTTGCTACTATTTTTCATCAGTTAATAAACATCCTTAATTTTCCACAGAAACTTAGGCTTTCGGGTTTCTTGATTTCACTTGATTAAATTACTCTGCAAATCAGATAAATGTTCAGTCTGAATACTGTGGTTAACCATGTTTACATTTTGTGACACAAAAAAGCACTATGGTTAAAGGGAGCTTGAAAAAAACTGCAGTA
Source organism: Parus major (assembly GCF_001522545.3). Classification (NCBI taxonomy): domain Eukaryota; kingdom Metazoa; phylum Chordata; class Aves; order Passeriformes; family Paridae; genus Parus; species Parus major. The sequence goes on from NC_031769.1 coordinate 83,943,748, forward strand.
CCTTTATTTCAGTGTAATGAAACTGGCCATCCTTTAAACCTACACATACCTGAAAGATATGTCATGAGGCAGTAACCGCTGCCTCATGACATATGCCTTGATTTTGTTCTCTGACTAAATAAAATAGCAATAAACAGAGGGACATCAGAACTGGTACTCATTTAAATTCTAGTTAAGGCAAAGACTAGTGAAAGCTTAAACATCACACATTATTAACAGTCATATTTTCCGTATTATATTACAAAACCAATATCAATGGAAAGCTCAGGCAAATTAATTAAGACTTGTTACTGACTTATGGCCAAGTATGAGATCAGCCATATAACGTGCACAACCCAAACATGTCTTTCATAATGAGAGGTCTATATACAATAGAAAATCAGAGAGTTCAGGGTGATAGTTTAGTTTAGGAGGAAATCCCATTCATAATACAAAGACAAAAATCTATTGTTGCAAATTTACTATTTCGATAAAGAATGTGCGTATTAGTGTCTGAAGGTATTTGTGAGATTTTTTGCTATTAAAAACAATTCTGAAGAAGGTCCATGACTGCACAGTAAACACACAAATAGTTGAAGAGATGTGATGAATGCAATTATATTATGACTTTGATTTATCATAAAATAGTATCACAGCATACATGATAATACTGATGTCCTCTCAACAGACAAGAGGTCAGCTGTAAGATCACATGATGGACTCTATTTGCTTTGGCATTGTAGTAATTGACAATACAAACTTCTGTATCTACTCAGCTCACACTCTTGCCCTCCACGGCAATCTGATGCTGTCTTAATCCAGTAAAACATCCTGTTGTCTTCTCCCAAATATCCTGCACTTTTTTCCTACATCACACATTCTCTCCTCTGTCTCCATCCATCAGCCTTCATACACAAACACAAACAGCACAGCACATCCGTTCACATTTCCAGTACCATTCACTCACTGTCAGATAACTGAACAGTCAAATTTTTACTGTTAATTTTGTATTGTCCAGTCTTAAAGTAACCCCAGAAACTGGACCCAAGAGAATCATTCTTCATTTAACGCAAGTGAAGCATACTCATTTCATTCTGCTTTTAAGTACACATCTGGATGTTTCTAGCTACCATTGAAACAATGCCACTGTCCTGGAGACTAAGATGACCACTGGTTCAGGGATGAATTCTGTTTGGTTTCTATCTTATAAAGTCAAATCTAGGGTAAAACTTGCAATTGTTGAAAGACAGAAGATTTATCATCTAACTGTGTAGGAGTCATAATTCATAATCATAAACAATTCTTGTTAAATATCCATGTTTTAGATAGCTTTAAAATTAAACTTAGAAAAAAAACAACAGCAAAATTACCAAAAACCTCACGTTCACCCTTTTTTTGTTTATGTTTTGTTTTTTCTGTTTGTATTTTTGTTTGTTTGTTTGTTTCTATTTTTCAGTAGCCATTTTAGATTTGCATATCTCCAGAAGAAGACTAATAGGTGATGGTATTTCCCTGGCCTGGCACATTCACTATGTAGCATATTTAGCAGAGCTGGAATAACAGAATAGGGTTATTATTAAATCGACTTCCTAGTCAATCCTCAAACCCTTTCTTTTTTCCAGGTCACAAGATTTTGTAAATGGCAGGTTTGAATCCAGTGTGGCCCTTGTTTTAAATAGAAATTACTAGTTACTATGTAAATCCTAACATCACAGATCCTTTGTGCCATTTGTATAACAGTTGTGAATCCCATGGCACAGCTGTATAATAAACTTGTGTGTATTTTAATTCTCATTTTAACAGATTTTTGCAGCATCATCTGCCCTTTTCTCCCCTCTGCTTCTCAGTGTTTTGCTACCGCTCTCTAGCACAGAATCCAAATGAAGTAACATCTCCCTATTCTGAATCTCACCCTACAACACATACACTACCATCAATATTCAGCCAATAAAATAGTTTTGCATAGAAAATTATGCACCATTTAATCTAATTCTGTCATTGTTTACATTGCTTAAAAGCTATTCTTTATGCATTCAGGAGAAGAAACACCATCTTTAGGAACTAATTTAGTTTGCCAATAATGTAGCAACACAGCAGTATAGAAACTCTTATGGGTAAGGTTGCAAAATAGAAGTAAAATAACTAATTTCCAGAAGGCTTTACAACAGACTTATTTCTGTAGGGACATTTGTTTGTTCTGACTGTGTATGAATTAACCTTTGATTTGTGATAGCATATAAGGAAAAAATTAAACTATTAATCCCATAGCCCAAACTAATTAGAGGTAATATTCAGTCAGGGAAGCATCCTATCACTAATTAACATAAAAATAAATATTTTAGCTTATTTTTGGTTCTCTAGGCACATCTCAATTCTAGTAAATTTCTGTGAAACTCTTTTCCGTCACCCTTCAGACCTATATTGTGAGCTAATTTCTTTGGCATTTTCAATGCTAGACAAAAAATCACCGCAGTTAGTTTTAAGTAAGACGGAATAAAAGAAAAGATAAATGGTTCTAGACAGCCATACTGCTTTGTGAAGTACTGAACTGTGCTATAGGTTGACATATCCTTGAAACTGCTGCTAAATCATGAAGGCTCAAAAGTCAGAACAGATTATTGAAATGTTCTTAAGTGGATTTTTGACATCACTTTTACTTGAGCTATGAGGATATACTACAGCGTAAGATGACATTCAGAAGTGTTTTTTGACATGACATACATTACTACTTGTCAGAGTTTGCAATGGAGATCATAGTAGGTATAGACTTTTCATATATTACATGATAGATAATGGATTCTTTGAAAGCTTTTTATGATGTAGTACCTTAACCTATAAAGTAAAATATGACTATGTGCATTTTTAAGTTAATACATGCTTCATTTATATTTTATTAAATGCTTTGAACTATTGAGATGATACATGTAGATTTCTATCTAATTTTCTAATAATATGGCACATTATTTCTTTGTTTTACTGACTACATAACCTCAAAGTAGCCGAAAAATATTGTTTTCTTTCTTTCCATTCCTCTCTTCCTGAATTTTCCGTAGATACTCTATATTCTACTTTGTGGCCTGTGCATATGTGTTTCAAATTTTACTTAAATAATTATTATATAAGCCAGCCCTGGTCCTTATCCTAACATGCAATGCCCTGAGACACTGCAACACTTCAAAAAAAAGATCACATTTTCCTTCCAGTTAGAAGGAAGATGATGTTAGACTAAGCACTCCATTCTCATTTCTCCAGAGTGGGTTGTAGATAGTTTTCTAACCTGGTGGGAGGAGACAGGCCACTGCACATCCCTGATCTTCTTCCCTTTAATTCTATATGTCATCAATAGCAGAAGCCTACAGAGATTAAAATCCAAACTAAACTTCTGTTTAATCATTTAAGCCACATTAACAAATGTCCACAATCACACTATCAACAGGCATAACATCTAAATGTAGGAGAAAGCTTTCTTGAGCAGCTGAACTGAATCTTTAGAGGCTTCAGAGACTTTTGAAAAGTAATTTGCTACTAGCTAAGTCTTTTCAAGGCACTTCTTACTAGCACTAATTGAAATCTGAGCCAGTAAAATGATTACTTTTAAGAGATGTGGATATTCTTTTCTTCTTAACTACAGTTAAAACAGAGAAAATTAATTTCCTTGAGCTTGCTGATCAGCAAACATGACTTTTTTATTAAAAAATATATATACACATTACTTTTTAAAGTTCTTGCGTTAACATACCAAAAACTTCTGTTTCTGCTGAAGTCGTATTGCAATTCCTTTCGATTTACACAATACATGTCCAATTTCTTTTCAATAAAGTTTAACTTCATATCACAGCTTCATTTATTTAGTTAGTGCTGGTGTGATCTCTACTAAGTAATATTTTCCTTTGGGAAAATGTGCTTCCATATAATATATGTAACATACTAGAATTTATAATTTACATTATAATTCACAAAAGAAGGACACAACTGTAACAAGAGAAGGACAAAGCCCATTTTATATGTGAACATGAATATAGGCAACAATCTTGTTTTGTTATTTATTGTCCATATACTCCCAGTTGAGGATACTTAACAACAAAAGATAACGCAACTCATCACCTTTAATCTCAGAAGAAATTTATTTTATGATGATGAAATGCTAATAACAACTGAATTACTTCAAACGCATGATAGAACCAAGCAAGTCTATTTAAATCCTGTTTTGACAGAGATTTTTTTTGATGCTAAACATCCATTAAACAACAATAGGATTACAGCATTTTACACTTTGCAACTCTTCTGAAAATTCCTACTGTTCTCACAGTACATAACTTGTGATGTACTACAAGCAGTGTAAATTTAAGGTTTTATTCTTTCAAATGGTGAGTTAATGGGAATTGAATGAGCAAATATACTTCAGAGGACAATTTTAGTTTACTTCACTCCTCAGAAGAAAACAGAGCTATCTCACAGAGAGGATGAATTAATACTGAGCACAATGTTTGAAGGATCTTCACTGAAGAATTTTTAAGAGGAATTTCCAGAGGAGAAGCAGGATTTATTGAGTCACTACCCAAGTATTTCCTCTGAATTCAAGTATTCCAGATACTCTCTAGGCAAATAGCATGACCCTTAACATGTATTTCAGAAGGATACACATCTGCTGCCTGCTCTGACCTTTCAAATCATCTGCTGTGAGAGTACACAGGAGAAAGAGCTGCTTCCATTGACTGCCATCTTTAATGAAACGTGACTGGGAAAGAGCCTGAGCCAGGAAAATTGAGGAATGGAGAGCTGGAGGCTGTGGTCACACTAGGGGTGGAGGGCTTCAACAAATGTTCTTGCTTCTTTTACAGATCTGCAATTTTAGAATAGTTTCATTTCCCTGGGTGCTGGTAAGGACAAACAAGACCTGTAAGGGGGTTTATCAGAGCTGACTGCCCCTAAAGGTTTTGTCTACATGAAACAGAAGAGGCAAGTTATGTCGTTCTAATTGGGAACGGCGGGAAAGAACGACACAGACTCTCAAGGGAGTCAGAACAAGAGGAT
>NC_031769.1:83950945-84008330 GCF_001522545.3 Parus major
AGCTGTGCGGCCTGTAATCTGTACAGGCACTGTGGTTTTCAGATTTAGCATCCATAAAGTTATACTTACTGAAAACTCCCACCTGTGGGGATCAAGGCACCAGTCTGGTGGCTTGACCCAAGCTAGCATCTCAGGTTCATTGCTTTGCCAGAGCTAAGTTCCAGGATGCTACAGAGGGACTATTGAGGCTTGTCTGCCTCTGTGTTGTATTGCTTTTCCATTTGAGCACTGTTGGTACTGCTGGGAGTAATACAAAACATATTGAGAACAACAAATCTTTGAGGGCAAGGATAACATAGGCATGTGGGGGCCCATGTTGTGTCTGGTCAAGCCTGTCAGTCACTTAGGCAAAAGACTAGAGCAGAAGTGGTCTCATCCAGCAGGTCAATAACTGTCCGCGTGCGCCTGGTGTCACAGTCAGAGCTTTGGCTGTGGGATCCTTTCTGTACCTTGCAGCAAGCACCAACTGCTAGGGTCAACATAATGCCTCACAGAAGCAGGATGAGAGCCAGAGAACACAAGTTCAAACATCAGAAATTCTGATTAGGTATTAGAAAAATATTATTTTAAGGTTGTGGAATACAGGAACACATTGCTTAGAGCAGTGGTGGAATCTCAGTCCTTGGAGATTGATCTGTGCACAGCCTTGAGCAACCTTATCTAATTAAATCTGTTCTGAGAAGTGTGTTCAACTTCTGAAGGGTATTTCTGATCTCCATGATTCTAAATGAAGAATGATGGGCACCAGCTCTGCATACCAAAAATTACTAGCTTTCCATACTGGTTATTTAAAAGTATCTCAGAAGACTTTCTCAGATACTTTTATTATGGATACGTAGGACAAGGCTAGATGAATCTCAGCCCCAGCTTCTATTTTGCTGCTGTTTGAAACCCATAGGAATTTAGGCACCTGAAAGCCTTAGCACTCTTGATATTTTATAAGTTCAAATCTTACTGAAAATCATTTGTGAGACCAAAGGCTTCTTTTTATAGTTCTGACAGTATTCCTAAAGTATAACTTTTTTTTTTTTTTTTTACCATATCACTATACAAATTATTCACCATTTCATTGATGAATGAGAAAGGCAGGTTTTTTTCACCTGAGTCTTAGGAAAAGTAATGTCTACCTGAACTCTAATATCTGTAAGGTTTTGTCACTTACTCGCTAGAAACAGTTATAGAACAAATTCCTCTTGAAGCAAAACATCTCTGTGTTAAAGCCCTCTTTGGAATACTTAAATTCTTATTCTGTACACCTGTCTCTCAATGCTTACTCATATGAATAAAACCATTGATTTGCCTAACTTTTTCCGTATTAGTGACTTGTTACCCGGCTGGAATTCTTGAGTAGTATAATGGTTACTTTGTATAGTAACCTTTGTAATATCCTTTTGAGATCTTTGATGTTGGTTTAATTCTTCTAAGTTGTTTTAAGTACAGAATAAGAGAGAAAAATGTGAGCAGAAAAATATAAGACAGCAGAGGCAGAGGTGACTGTCTTCTTTCTAATAAAAAGTTCTTAATAATTGAACTGACATTTACAGAAACATACATTTTGGCAGTATTACCTGACCAAAATTGTTCAACCTTATATTACAAAAATCACCTTTCCATTGCATGTTACATCCCTTTTTCAACTATATAATTGCCTGAATTATGATGCATTTCTATTAAAATAAAAGTATAGATCCTAAACTGAGAGAGTGGTAATGTTGATGACTAAATAAAGTAGAAGAATAGCATCTCTAATTCCTGTTTTCTTGCTGAAACTAGTTAAGAATTTAGGCATCTGTTCCTCACAGGAATGTAGGATCTGTTTCTATCTGATGTAAAAACTAAAGGCCCAATGAAAGTCCCTAAAGTAGCCACTTCCAAAAATGAAACCAGGTAAAAAATATTTGTTAGCAAAAGATGTGTTGTTACAGCTTGTCAGCATGAGCATAAATCCGGACTTGTTAAAAGTTCTTTGTATAAGACGTGAAGAGAAGTCTGTTTTGGCAAAGAAATCAATGCTAATGTTTTCACCTCAGCAATTCTTATCACCCTAGTAGCCAGGCTTCACATGATCTATCAGCCCAGAGCTCACAAGTGTACTCCAAGATTAAGGAAAGAAGTTCCTTGCAAAATTAATTCATAGCAGAGGCCTGGTTGTATGTGGGCACTGCAAGGCAGTGTCCATGTCACCAGACTTTAGCTGAAATAGCTGAAACAAGGCAAGAGAGCAGATATTATACACTGATGAAAAAGAGTAGGAGAACTGAAAATTGAAGTGAATCTAAGATGGAATCAGAAGGCTTGATCTAGAATATTAAGAAGTTGAACTAAGATAGATGAACATGAAAGACTGAAGAAGAGGGCTCATCAAGGATGCTGAAACACAGACCGAGAAAGGTGATAAGCATTCTCCATGGAAACTACAGGCAAAAAACCTCTGGGACTGGTAGAGATCAGGGCCAGACCAACTGCAAAAGGAGCCCAAAGTTAAGGCTGTTTATGGAGAATATGAAGTACTACAGATCATGAAAGTGGGTCTGTAGGCAGGTGAGAACAAGAAGAACCAGTCTAGGAAAAGGCTGTGGAAAAGGAACATGAGCAGGTATAAATGAATCTATCTGGGAACAGATGGTGGAGTTTTTTGTCAAGAAATCCCATTTGAAAGATGCATTCTTCTTTTAGTGGGTGCCTGGTTCTTATCTATGGAAGACTGCCTACTATGTGTTCTCAAGGATATGATCATCACCTCGGATTTGTCCCTCATAATCCTGGAATGTCTCACTAAATATTTGTAGATTTTTTTTCATTTGGAAATCTGGTCTTCATATTCTCTAGGAACTGGTTTAAAAATCAGCACACTTCAGAATAGCAGGAGTATAAATTCTTTAGTGAAAAAAGTAAATAAAATCAAATAAATTTTAAAAAAATAAAAAAGAGAAAAAACAAAGAAAGAAAAAAGAGAAAAGAGGAAATAGGAGGGAAATAGGAGGGAAAAGGAAAAGGAAAAATGACTGGTGAAAATACTACTCTGAGGCATAAGACTGACACACAATTACAGATTCTTTATTCAAAGTGACGTTTGAATAGCAGGGCAACTGAAGAAAAACAGTGTTGAACTGCTACTCTAGAAGTGAACCTATTGCATCCTTTGTGTGGTATCAGACAGATTTTCTGTACAGAAATATATTCTATGGCCATATAATTAAAACCTATTTATTATTGTACAATGAAACTTAATCCTCACATGTTCTAGAGCACAGAATGTAGCTTTAACAATTTTCTTTATATATTTTATGTGTGCAGAAGACAAAAAACATGTTTCATTTTATTTCATTTAAACTTGAGTCACTCCAATAAGGATTTTATTCATGAATCTTCCTGTTATACTACTTAAAATAGGTTTTCATGAAATATTTGTTTTGAATCTCAGTGAAATAAATTTTTAAATTATATAGTATTCTCCAGGCAAAAAAAAATTTTACAAGCAAACAAAACTGAGCTCCTTCTTGAAAATGTTCAGCTTTGGTTATTTACCTCTTGGAAGACAGTCCTAAACCTTTATTATTTAGATTACAGAAGGTATCTCTAATTTTTCAGAATTTGTTTCTTCTCACCCATCTGTTGTGATACTGACCATCTTTTTGTTCAATTAGTTTTCTCTTTTTCTAAGTCTGAATTACACTCTATATGTATGGGTAGCAACATAAATCTTCTGTATCTTCATTTAGATACTTTCAATATGCCAAGTTCCTTAAGACCTATCATAAAACCAAGCCTTTCAACACAGAACAAAAGGCTTAACTTACTGCAGAAGACAATGTCTCGAGTCTGCAGGTTTCTCTTGGTCCAAGTATTTGGCCCTCACCACAAATCCCCTTCTCTCTGCTCTGGCCCCAGACAGTTTTTTTCCATAAAAACCTAGAAAAAAGAACAGAGTGTTTTAAAATAAGGTGACTATCACAGTACTTCATCTGAGTCCCAGGTCCTATATGATTTGTATGAGATAGATTTGCTCTAAGATCATTGCCCAGTTCAAGCCCATTAATAGTCTGAGACAAAAAAAAAAAAAAAAAAAAAAAAAAAAAAAAAAAAAAAAAAAAAAAAAAAAAAAAAAAGAAAAAATATAAGTACTAAATAGTAAACAAAACTTATAAAAGGTCTTCTTCTTCATGTTCCCAGGAGCAGGATTGTGAGCATCCAGAGAGCATTACCATTAGAGGGGTGCTCAGTGAGCAGAGACTGAGCAATCATTTCTGAAGTGTAGTTTCAGCAGTTCAATTCTGCCTGATCTGAGTGACTGAGTTCCATGTTAATTAAAGCTGAGTTCTGTATGTTTTCATTCTGTATTTCAAAGACCTGGATGTAGAATTTGGGCCCCTAAAAGACAATATATTGTATGCATTTAAGCCTTGGGTAATTACTTAACTCTCATTGTTTACAGGATGTTATAAACAAGATTTCGCAGTATTGTCAGGGGAATTCACTACCTGCCAAGTCACAATCTTTTATGAGCATCTGAACTGGATGGGGTGTATTGTAGGGTTTTTTTTTGTTTGTTTGTTGGTTTGATTGGTTTGTTTGGGGTTTGTTTGGGTTTTTTTGGGGTTTTTGTTTGTTTGGGTTTGTCATGGTTTTAAAGCAGCAACTAAAAAACCACTAGAAAACTTACTTATTTCTTGCTGTGAGATATGGATTAGAACAGGAGCAAAACAGACTTAAAACTTAAAAGGAATAAAGAAAGTTTATTAACAAAAACTACAAGAATAAGAAACCCAGAATAAAACCTCCAGAAAACCCCTTTCTCCCCCACTACCCAACCATTCCCTTGTTCACATGACAACATAGAGACAAAAAACTTTGGTGTTTACAACAGTCCCAATTCCTGCTAGAGTCTTTATATCAGTCTTTGTAGAGAAACAGAAGTCTTCTTCTGCTAATCTACGGAGTTTCTCACAAGAAAACTATTTCTGTTATAGCTTTCTACTTCTCTGATGCCAGCTGTCCAGAAATCTGCGATCAGTTGTCTCCTCCCATTTCACATCACTCTGAGGTGTGTTATGGGTCAAATGAGTCTAGGGATGTCATTTTTAAGGATGAGTTATTCAAAGGCAAAAGTTCTCTTCATTTGTCTCTGTGATTATCTCCGGTAACAGAAGTTTTCTCTTTACCTCCTGATGGCCCCAAATCTTCAACAATTACTTCTCCCCTCTGTTCCAGCAATTCACTGTATCACAATTACTCCAACTTTTGCTCAAAATCCACACTTTGAACACTCCATTCCTCCCAATATACTCTGTCATGAATTAAAGGAGTTTTTTTTCAGAACACTTTTGTCCATCTCCATAGCTTTAACAGAAAAATATTTCAGCTTATTAAAACATCTTATTCTCTCTTCCCCATCTAAAACTTAATTATTTTCTTCACTGTCTTTGATGGTTTTATGGTATCTTCTTTATGTTGATTATCCCTCTCTCTCTCTTCCCCTCTCTCTGGGAAAAAAGGAGTAATCTGTAAGACTCATCCAGGTAGTAAAAGAGTTAAAGTCTTGGAAAAGCTGCAGATGTTCATGGTGTCAGGTTTCAGTTCAGCAGCAGAAACTGCAAACCAAGCCAGGCCAGCCGGCTCCGTTTCTCTTCCCCCGCCCTCTGCGGCCTTGTCTGGCTTGGAGTGGGGGAGGAGGCCGAGACAGAGCCTGTTACCTCTTCAGAAGCCGGTAACCAAAGAGAGAGAGAAATTCCTGGTCTTTAGTCCTAAGGTAGGTGATGTGGATAAATAGGGAACGCCGATCGGAAGATCTCGCGTTGTACGGGAAGATAGGGCCCCTCTTTCTCCAAAGTTCCATAACCCATAATGTCACGGTGATGACATCATCATATCTCAGTCATATAAAACCTTGCACACCGGAAATAAACGCTCTTCACCGTCCACCACATTGGTGTTCACGTGTGATTAGCCCGAGAGGCCTGTAAGTTTAGCCGTTGTGTCACTCATGAACCGGGTCGCTACACCTCATTCCGAGGCAGAAGGTAGGTATTCACAAGTTGATCTCACTTTTCAATGGTCAGAATCACTGTCAGTTCTCAGAAATGACCAATAATTCGTCAGAAGAAAAAACTCCCATCAGCCTCCCTACCTCCCATCAACTTCCCTAGCTCCCAAAGCTATCTTAAAGGTAAAGTCACCCCAGGACAGGGTTTTTGTTTTATTTTTCTTTTTGTGTGTTTTTTGGTTTGTTTGTTTTGCTTTGTTGGTGGTTGTTTGTTTGTTTGCTTTTTGATTGAACAAACATAGATGTTAATCTATTGTCAAACAAGTCTGTTATGAGAAAGGTTCTAAAACTTGATTTTGTTTTTACAAACCTGTGGTTGAAAAACCAAATGAGAGTGTCGGAACCAGGAGTGTTATCAGGTGAAAAAAAATTATCAGATCCTATCTTCCACAGGTTATTAACTAAAAACTATTTAAACTATCTGGTCAGACTTAACTGATGAAGAGAAAAAACACATAGCAACAGCAAAAGCATTACAGCATTACATATAAGCTTTAGGGCCATTATAAGCCATATGCGGACAGAGGCACACTTAGTTTTGTAACATCCCACCCAGACACTCAAAGGCGAGCTTGAATCACCACATTCTCAAGCTCACAAAGGAGAGTAACAATAATTCTTAAGAGCTCTGCCCAAATACTCTTCATAAAGGCATGAGGGCCTGATTACCAACTGCTTTTAGTCTGACTAACTGGTTAGCCATGTTCACCACTCTCCTGTGACACTGGGATGCTGTAAAGCAGCTTGAATTTACTGAAAGTGAATGGGGCTTTCTATTTCCAGGAGTCACATCCAAGTTAATTAGTAACAGGTGATCTCTTTATTTAAAAAAAGAAAGACACAGAAAAAAAGCAAACCCATCATACAAATTGATGCTGACATTCTAAGTAGTTGTAACAAGATCCCTTGTTTGCAAAGTTGTGTTTTAAACTAATTTTAAAAAATTACCAATCATCATAAACAACAAAAGCAAATAAACAAATGGAGGAAAAATGAGGAGTAGCAAAATAGTTTTATATAATTCTGATACTTCTAGTGTTTCAAAGTAATCTAAAACATGTCCATCCATGACAATGATCAGGTTTAAGAAATAGACAACTATGAGAAAAAACTGCAGTATTCCATGCTCATTTGAAAAAAAATAAGTAATGTGCAGAAATGTGTGAGCTTAGAAAAATACATAAATCCTTGATTAGGATTCCTTGGTATGAAAGACTTGATAACAAATGATATTTATTCTGCTTTTGGCTGTTGTTCTCCTTTTATTTCAGTTATGTACAGATAGTGCTTATAGAAACTCAGGATTTAAAACCTTGCAATATCCCAGCCACAGACAATTTTTTTCTGATGCTAAGATATCGTTTGGTTACTCAATCTCTTTTCATGTGTATGCATTTCTTCCGGTGCATGTACAAGAAATCAAATAGATAATGAATTCATTAGCAGAATTTGACCCAGACCTAAAAATCACAATTTAATGTATATTTTGTACTCTAACAACTAAAGACTCTGCTATGAGATATGGATTCCTGCACATTAGACTCTACAGAAGTATGCAGAAAAAGGAAACGGTACCTGTATATCAGCTCTATATTGGTGAGATAAAATTTTATGTCAGCAGGACAGAGAAGAAGCCACTAAACAGTGAAGCATTTGTACAGATATACACAAAACAATGGACAGGATAAACAGCCTATGTATTTTGTGTCACTTATTGCCATAAACTTCCATGTCCTTTATTGATTCACACAGGAAGTCTTACTGCCTGATAGTCTGAAAAAGAAATTTGATTCATCTGGAGCTCCCCAAGCCACTTCATATCATCAAGTTATTAGAAAAAAATGTTTGAATGATGAAGGACCTTCACCTTCCAGGTAGACCTCATTGAATATTCATGCTGAAAAATGGAGCAAAGTAGATTCCTTAAATATCTTCAAGATGTAAGAAAACTAAAGAAGGACAGAATTATATATTTTCTTGGTATCAACTCTATCAGAGTAGATAATTTTAACTAGACTAGTAAGGTTTTCTTCTATTAGTCCCTGAGCAAATTACAGTCAGTCAGAGATGCCGACTGGTAAGAACATCCCTGCAGTACATCCCAGATGTTTATATATCAGCTGTCTGCAGCAAGAAGTAATCATTGCACAGTCATTAGAAAACAGAATAATGACCCTGTTCATGATGGTGCCTCAGTCATAAGGGATGACAACCATTAGTTTCTGTGGTGCTACAGGACATTTGGCAGTAATGACTGAACAGAACATCAGTAAGAGATCAGCTGCATGACTGAGTGGTTATGTCACTGCTTGATTTACTCTTTTTTAAACACTCTTGTGTAGCAGCACAAGAATACTTGAAGAAACAAGTGTCAGGAGGAAGTGGTGATAGGTAAGGAACCCAGAAACAATAGAAGCTGAGTCTTTAAGAGATTCATCAAGCTAGATAGGCAAACATCCCAAAAATGCAGAGGTTACTGAAGTGCAGAAGCCTAGGAAGAAGTATACTAACAGATTAAGAGGAAATCACTGTGTTTTTTGAAGCCAATCAAAATCATCGCCAAACATCTGGCAGCTGATGGCAGCTTAAACTTCACCCAGTAGACATGTCCATGAAATTAGCTCAAAAAATAATAACCTGGAAAAAAGAGAAAATAAAAAAAAATAAACAGATATACTAAGTTTGCAAGGCTCACGACTCAGAAGCATACTGTTTGTGCCTGGATGAAACATTTTCTTAAAGAGGGTATATACTGGGTATTTAAAGTGTGACCGTGGCCTGGAGATGTTGTTTGTTTCCCAGAGCCCACTGGGCTGCAGGGACATGACATTTTCACCCCTGAGGCAAGTAAAGCAGCTGAGCTGGTTTCCTGCTTGTTTTATTTTGTTTTGCAGTTACATTTCCCATAATAAAAAAATACAAACTGCTCCCTTTCCAGAAATACTATGGATTTTATTAAGCTCAGCCTGTCTGGGTTTTTGTTGAGATTGTGACTGACTGCTTTTAAAATTCTGTATCTACGTCGCAGCTTTCTCCTTTGTTAGTACTTTTTTTTCTTCTTTTATTTTACATTTTTATTTCCAAAGCACCCCCTCATTATGATCCAACAAAGTCTAGTATTTCTGGTTAAAAGTAGTTTATGATCAGTCCCATTTCTCACTGGTAATATACTTCAAGTGTCTCTTCTGTAAATAAGTGGGGCAGTTGAAAAGATTAGCAAAAAAATTTGATAGACATTTGTTAAAATTTGACCAGTATTCTGAAGAGTACAAAAAGTCTGCTGACTTCAGAGTACAAATTTCAGTATATCACACTGAAAACAAAACAAAAACCTCCAATCTAATAAATATAATTATTGGTTCCTCCAAGAAGTCTAAATGGACAAGTCAGGTTTTCAATAATATTGTGACTGAAAATTATTTTCTTGTAATTACAAGAAGACTGTATTTGAAGGGGTTTTTTTTGTTGTTTTGGTTTGGTTTTTTTGGGTTTTTTTGAGTAATTGCACTGAGGTGGGGAAAAATATCATTGTTAGTATAGGGAGAAATTTCTTACATAGCTTTTACACTGGTCCTGTCATTTATCATTAATACAATACCTATATTCACTTAATTCATAACTTTTGCTACTTAAGCTGTACATGAGGCTGTGGAGATTCACTGATCTGGAGGAACCTCATCAGTATTAAATGTACTTGTTCACAGAGGTTTAAATAAGACATGATGTTCATCTAGAAAGGATACTGGGGGTTAGACAAATTTAAAACATACAAATTCTACCTAATTTTTAACCACTGACTGCTAAGCTTCATTTATGACTGGGTGGCCATCGAATTAATTGCAATATTATAAAGTCAAAAATGGTCCTTGTTCAGAAAAGGCACAGGGATATGCCCTGAAGAATGTGTTGCTAAACATAAGATTAGCTAGCCTGTGAAGCCACAGCAGAAAAGCCATTAATTTGTGAAAATGAGGCTCAGATTGCAATTATTTTCTGTCTTTCTTGATAAAGGTGACTTCCCTGAGACTCCTCTATCTTCATAATGTGCCTCAATACAGCCATTATAAGAATGCATTTTCAAAATGAAAGGATGTTGAATTCTCAACGCATTTGGAATCAGATATATTAGGATCCTCTGACTTAAGAGCATTTTGCTAGGATTATGTGTAGCTGAACAATCAGAAGAGAAATTATGTGAGTGTGTTATAAGTTCAGGAAAATAAAGTCTATTTTTTTGTGTTTGTGATATAATGTAGTGTGTTTGTGTAGACATATGAAGCTGAAATTCTTCTGCATCTCCTTTGATGGAAAAGGGTAACTCTTGTAAAGTACATCATAATGCTGTAATAATAATACAGTTACAAACAATAATCAAGGTGTTTTCCTGATGAAATATATGAATTTAAAATAGTGTGAATTATATTGTTAAATATACACTTGAATATTACTTGAAGATGCTGTTTTGGCTGCAGCAAACTTGCTAATCTAGTTTTAAAAACTATAGAACCATATTTCTAGTTTCAGAAGATAGTTCACACTGCTCAGGAAAAATAAATTCAGCTACAAACAGATTGTCAACAACCTTCTTTCATCTTAGTCTAAGAGCACTGAAAACATACTAAGCGTAGTTCACACTGGAAATAAAGCAGGAATGAGCTTTCTATCTTCAACATAAAAAGAAACATTTTTGAGGCACATATACAGAGAAATGGTGTCAGGCCATTTCAGCATTGCTTAAATAGGATTGCACTTGAGAAAGAGACAGCATGGCTGGCATGTGTGCACACAGAGTCATTTTGTCTTCAAGTGTAAGTCAAAAACAAGACTGTGCTTTGCAACACATTATCAAACTGATTTTGTGTCAACTAAAAAGTTGAAAAAGCTGAAATTTCATTTTAATCCCTGAGAAATTAAACTCTGTTTTTGCAAGCATTATGCCATTATTGTGTTTTTCTCTTTTGCATTCTACCAAGAAAAATTGAAAAATAACTAAGTATTGTTTCAAACTCATGGCTGATGAAACTAAAGACTAACATAACAAGGCAGAGCTTGGAAGAAAATCCTACTAGAAGTATAATTACAAACAGCAAATATAATTGTTAAATTACGAAGTCAGGGCCCCAAACATAATTTAAGAATTCCATGACAAACCTTAGGTGTTCCTTTTTTTTGTTATATTCATGATGGATACATGAAACAAGTGGCAGATATATTTTCTCTTACTGAATTTTAGCACGTCAAAGAGAAGATTTAAATGTACCCTTTAAAGTGCACAAAAACAAGTCTGTATCTACTTGGCTACGCAACAGGTGTCCTCTGGACACCCACAAAGGAGCCAAGAGACACAACAGAGGGAGGAGCAGGCCCAAATCACCCCCGGGTGGGAGACTCCCTTGGGCCATCCAAGGACCTTTGGCCCAGCCAAGGCCCATCTGCCATGGCCCAGAGAAGCACTGCAGTGCTTCTCTTCATGGCAGGCGGCAACACAAAGGAAGGACTCCTGAGGAACATCAGGACTTCCAGGCCCCTCCCTGAGCTGTGGAGAAGGGCTACAGGCCATGGAGCCCATCCTGTGAGTGATGGGGAGCAGCTGTCCATCACCTCTTGGACTAAGGGGTGCTGCTGTCCAGAGGTGCGACATAAGGGTGCAAAGCAAAAGCAGTTTGGGGTTGAACTGGACTTAAGGGATTATTATTAAGAAAGCAGGCTTGTGTATGAGACCACCTGCTTATTTCTAGGTGTGAGAACTCAATGGGATAAGCTACTGGGACCAGGGGAATCCTGGGCAGCTGGAGTGGGTTTGTACCACCAGCTGGAGTAAGTCTCTGCACTCAGAGGCATGTATGTATGTCTGTGTGCCAGCACCTGGGAAGCAGGGATCATAGCATTTCACTGAAGCTCAACCAGCATGCCGAAGTACAACAGTGTAGCATGTGACTGTCCTTCAAACTCTTTTTCTTGCATATTTTTATCCCCATTAATGTGCCCCACACATTTCTTACTCCTGAGGAGAAATGCCAACTTTACTCTCCATTGCCATCTGTAGCCTTGAAATGAAACAAGAGGAGGTAGTATGGTAGCAGTTCTGGTTGGTTGGTTCAGAATCTCCAAATACGTGAGATTTTGTGTCAGACACTAAGTTAATTCTTGCAATATCACCTTCCTTATCCATGTCTACTTTTCTATTTTTATAATGCTCTCCAAATTTCCTCACCAGCACCACAAAAGAGAATATATTGAAGTGAGAGAATATTTTGAATATAGAGAAGCGAAATTGCAGCTCCAAGGTTCACTAAGAAATGGTAAGAAACTAGTTAACAGAATGAACAGCTGCTGAAACAAAACTTGCTTCATATGACACAAAGCTATGTGTCTTCCATTACTGAAAGAGTAAGGTACATATTGGGCTTTTTTATGATAGATAAAAATAAAATTGCAGCACCTATGATAAAAAGAGAAAGAAATTCTACAACAAATATTTAAGTTAATCCATAAAAGGCACTTATTGATTACACCAGATTGTCAAATAATAAGTGGGGTTAGGCATCTTGTTTCAAAACAACCTCCATTGAAACAAAGAAGCAAGATAGGGTAGAGGAAAGATGCCTAGGAAAAACAGCAGATATTTAAACAGGAAAACATTAGGGAAAAAAAGTACAGCAGTGTCTTGGCAACACTCCAAGTTAGAAGCCTAAATGAACATTCATTCAAAATGTCATGGTTATTAAAACAATAATAATCAGTTTAACTGATGTGAATAAGTGGGAAACGAGATCCTTGCCTCTAAGTCTTTTTCTTTGCACCTCTATCTGTCCCATCATATTAAAAGGATTATATGCAAAGCTAACAATTGCCTTTCTTTCTAAAATATTCCATCCTACTGCAATTAATACACAGAGTACTCCTCATAATAACTTCTTAACACTGGTGTGTGTTTGTGGTGAACATAACATTGGGCAATAGCTCCCTCCTGCCTAAATACAGGGTTAGGTCCTTCTAGGAACTCATCATCTCAGGTTCTTGTTACAATTGAAATTAGACCCCCTCTCATAATTCTGTACTACCAGAATCAAAAATAAGACATGCAAATGAAACATACTTAGAATTATTCTAAGAATCCCAGTTCCATTGCCATCTACTAAATAGCAATGGACAAACACTTCAGTAAAACAGCTGTCATTTTAGGCTGGAAGATGCTGCTTGCAGAAGAACCAGTGGTGCTGATGTGTCCATATAGAGTGAAAACCAACCCAGAGCAAACAGACCTAGGTGTGCTTCCCAACTGAAAGTCCAGTAGTCCAGAGATGTGTCCACAGCACCTGTATCAGTTGAAGCACAGCCAAAATTAATTGCATCACAATTGCATATCACCCAGTGTTTCTGATCCCAGAATCACATAGGGGATAGTGGAAAAGGTCTTTGCTAAAAGTTGAAGGGGGGAAATGTAAGCATTGTTTAAAGGCCTTATGAGGCTCATTTAGTGTTAAGGACAAGTTTAAAGAACTTGCCCCCAGATTTATGTTCATAACCAAGAAAATTAATCTGAATTTCAATGAAAGAAAGCAAATGAGAAGAACAGTTGTAAGACTGAAAACCCAAATGCTCAGAATAATTTTTACTCTGTATTTGAAAATATTTGAAACAATGTGTATATACTGTTATATATATATAATTTAAAATTTATTCAAGAATCAAGAAAACATGTTCATTGACTGAGCTTCTGAAAAAATGTACTTTTCTGAAAGATTCATTTTGACTCGTTAATAATAAATTCTCAAGTTTCACACATTACTATGAATAAAACAAACCCTCCAACATCTAGAGATTATGGTCCAAATATGGTCTTCTAAAATTCATCTTTCTTCCTCTTCTTTTTCTCCTTCTTCTCCTTTACTTGCTATTTCTCCTCCTTTACCACAACTGTCATTATGATCATTGAACAATTAATGTTCTGTATGTGGGGATGGATTATAAAAACTGAAAACTAAGAGAAATTATTGTGTACTTGTTTATGGTGGCATAATTTCTTGGCTTTGTTCTTCAAATTTTAGCTAATGTAGAAAATAAGTAGACAATCATTTAAGATTCCATATCACTGAGACTGTTCTTTCTCTTAATTGTGCTATTCAATAATGGATTGAATAGCACAAAAATAGAGAACAGGCAATGGATAGGACTTTGAAACTGATGTTCTAGGCCTCTAGATTTGCAGACCCAAATTTTTGTACATTTTCTTCCACCAGTACAGAAAAACAGATCTGGATTAGGACTGAGCACTGTTACAAAGAAACCTCCTAGATGGCCTGCGTGACTCACTTCCTAAAATGCTGGGTGACTAGAAGGTAAGGTAAAAAATCAATGAAAGCTTCTGAGAGCCCTCACTGAAAACAATAAAATTCAAAAAAACGTCATTTTCTGTGGACACTAAATATAGAAAAAAAAAACCCTTATTTTGCACTATATTTCAAAAAGGTAAACATTGGCATGAAAATTTTTTTTTCCTTCTATCCTGATACTTTGTATATTTCTGGTTAAACCCCTTTGCATGACTTTTGCTCCTATCAAGACAGATGTCTTCACTAGAGCAGACAGAATTGTGGTGATAGCACTTTGCAATGCTGCAGACAGCCAATCTGAATAATCTCTGTTTTAATATGGTTTTGCTCAGGCAGCTTTTCCTAGTACATGTTCTGAGTCTGGCTAAATATTGGAACAAGAGAAATGTTATATTGTTTGAGGTTGGAAAGACAGATGGAGCTTTTGTATTTGCTGCATATTGAAATCTAGCACAGAACTATTTCTTCTGGTAGCTGTAAGGTAACTGCTGAATAAGTTGAAGGGGAAAAAACAGGTGTGAAGAAGACATTTTAAATCACTTCAGTTTTGTACTTCCTGTAATTGCTAATATCCCTCATTTACTAGAGCAAAAGAATTAAGACTTAGTCTAGTCAAGAAGCCACTTTATTTTTGAAATAACTTGGAAAATACTTTTCATGTCAGATTGTGAAAAAGCTAGTATATCAGCATAACCTGAAAAAAAATAAAGAATGCCTTCACCTTTGTTGTTTCTTATTTAGGGCTAGTTTGATAGAGGCAATCTGGATTTTTTTCAGTGTTGCAAATGTATTTCCTCACAGTCTTGAACTGCTATAGTCAGCAAGGATATAACTACACCTATGTTTGATTCTACTCCTTACAGCTTGTGTGTTACACCTTTTCATGTTGAATCTTGTGAAATTAATGATTCATATATTGGAAGAAATGTACAATAGGGAATCAATTCTACAGGCTCAGGCATACAGGGAAAGATGATACTTATCCTATGGATATTTAACCTAATGTTTCTGGTAGTATCTCCATTTCCTATTTCCCCATCACCTTGCCTGTCTCATTGAAAATCTGATTGAACAGTACACCAAAGATTCTATTATATCACCCATACCCTAGGGCAAGATTAGTCATACCAAGGTAATTTCTGATAAATCTGGATGAAGTGTGGTCTTTGAAATTTCTCATAAAGACACCATAAAGGTTAAATAGTCTTTTTGAATATTTAGTAATCTCTGGCATTTTCCTGTATATCTAACATAATATCCAACGTTCTATTGTTGCAATTACTTTTGTCCCAAAGATTTTGAGAACTGATTACTGCCCTTGGCTTAAAAAAAACTAACAGATGACTACCATTATATCACTTCTGGATTACTTCCTCCAGTTCTTTTCCCTGTTCTTTAAATTTTCTCTGCCAGCCCCACACTCTAGACTTCTGACAACACAATTATACTGACATCCACCAAGATATATCCATTTCATTATTTTCCAAAATGTGATGACCAAAATGGGATCCAGTACTCCTTGCACATTACAATGTTTGATAAAGCAGAAGTCCTTCAACTGACAAACAATACTCTTATTAATTCATCCTAGTATAATCTATTTTTTTGATGACATAATTTGACAGCAGCTTGTGACTCATGAAAGCACTGGATGCAGCTGATTATTCTAAGTTTAGAATTGAATTTAACACTGAAAGCATTTTAATTTTTCGGTGTGTTAGGTATCAGCCTGCTTCTATAGAAGTGAATTTCCTAAGATCATGCTCCAGGTAAGTATGAGCTCACAGGTCCCTAAATAGTTATTTAATTCACTGATCATCATGAAACAAATTTCACACAAGGATAAAAATTTTAAAGATATTTATCTTCTTGCAAGTGTGACTCAAGGGAAAGAAGGTAGAAATATTATAATTGCTGAAAGTGTTTTGCTAGGATGTCTCATTAGACATCAGTGAATCTGCACACACCAGGCATCGTCAGTCACCCTTCCATTCAAAATGTTTCAATGTTTTAAATAGACAGAAAAAGTACAGGAAAATGAAAACAGATCCAATTAGTTCTAGTGCTCACTAATTTAATATTTACTTGAAAGTTATGATTTTTATAGTTGTGGTTTTCTTATGTTGGGCTTTGTTGACACTGACATGCTGTTGTTCAAGATATGATTTCTAAGTTTGGCTGGGGTGCAGATAATTTTCTTCATCAGTTTTCTTTCTTTTGCTCTTATCTTGAGCCCCCCTGACACCTCCCACCCACTGAAAATCTGAGTGCCAGACAGACTTCTTCCACAGCACTACTATATTTGTGAATCTTAAATGCTGTTTGAACAACTTGATTTTTTGATATCTAAGGAAAAATTAATTGATTTTTGGTACCTGTAAAAGTGCAAATATTTCTGTCACCAAGGAAATTCTTCTAATTTATATGAATTTGAATTTTATTCATGTGTTATCTTTTGCCTTTACTCCAAGGGCTATTTAAGGTCTCCTTTTCAGTCCTATTTTATGAATTTATTCTGCTTTGGAAAGTTCAGTGGAATTCTGTGTCACGTATAAGGGAAACTATAAAAATTTAATCCACAGGTAATGTGAAATCAATCTTGCTATCATTAAGCTGAACTTGTAAACACAGAACTTTCATATGAATGTGAAATATATTGAAAACATGCATCTGAATAAGGACATAAATACCTAGAGCTGGCTGCTGTATACATGGTATTTTGTTAAGAAAGAAGGATTATAAATGCTAAACTCTGAAACATTATTTCTTTCCCTCCATTAAATAAACAAAATCTTCAGCAAGCTGAAGAACAGAATCATCCAGAATGATAAAAATTAATAAATAGGAACTAAATATCTCACAAGGATTCAACTCTCATTAATCAGTTTCCCACACTATATGATGTTTGGTTTTTTTATTTTTATGATCTTACTCTTTAAATTATAGAACCCAAATCCAAAAGAAGTACTAACACCTAGATCATGAGTTAACAAAAGATAGAGGACTTCTTCTGAGTCATTCTTGGAAATATTTTTTTCTAAAGCTAAAACTGCATAACACAGGAAGTAATAAAATATTGCAAGTATGCTGTAGAAATACCAACTGCTGGAAGGCAAGATCTTTCTGGATCAGGAATAACATCCTCATAAAGACAGAAGGTAAAACAATGGTACTGAAATTATTTATTGTTAACTTTTCCTTATATTATTAAGAAAAAAAATCTATGTGACACAATGCTACTGATATCAAATGAAATAAAAGTGTGAGGTCAAAAAATATTGGAGGATATTTATTATTTAGCAATTGTATTTTCCTTTCCATGTTATTAAAATCAACATACTGATTGTGAAAGAACAGCAAGTACCAACGACTAAGGTTTGTCTATATTAAAGTATTCTTAGTACAAGGACCAATTGAAAAGGAAGTTTTATAAAAACTGCTTCACTGTACATCTGAATGTAGAAAGAAATAGTTTCTTCTCTGCTCACTCATATACCTTTAATAGATTTTTTTTCTCCTAGATTCCTTATTAAAATACAGCTGTTCAGCTTTTATAAAAAAGTCAACATGTCTCTCAACAATGAATTTGAAATATGCCACTAGTAGTTAACTCAGAGTGCTGGTGTGTCAGCTAACATCAAATTTAGTGCCATGCACAATAAGACTTTTATAGGCCTGTAGCAACACTATTTTTTACCCCATTTAAGTACATTTTGAATTAAACTCTGATGGATTTTCTTTATGCTTTTCACTAGCTGAAATACTTTGAAAATCTGTTTTTCAAACTTCTGTCCTTACTCTTGTAAAGCATTGTTATTTCCCTGGTTTCCTCCAGAATACTGTGTAGAGAAATAACTCTGACACATGGCACTCTGTAATACAAAGTCTATTCAGCTACAGGAAGTCTGTTCCATTTGGCAGTTAAGCTACAAAACTCAAACTAGCTACATCTGAGTAAGAATTTACCTATAAGAAAACAAGCATTGTGTAATTTTTAGATACCTACATTCTTCATTCAACTACTCTGAAGCCTAATGTGCATGGAATCCTAGACAGTTAATAGAGACACCCAACATTTTCCCATTTACTCAGGAGTCAGGGACTCTTCAAAAGTCATATTTAAAAGTATTCCTTGTCACATGACAGCATCCAGTCCCAGAAAAAGCAGTAAATTTGGTCCAGTCTTCCTCATTCATGTTGAATTCCTAATGCTTTCTGTTAAGAAGACATGTATGCAGTCAAAACACCAGTATTATGCATTTAAACAGAGAGAGGCCTTCTGAATCTAGTCCTTTACACAAGGTTACAGAGCTTAAGAAAGGAAGTGTCCTGTGCCCAGCTTAATAATCACACTATTTGCCTCTTTTCTAGCATAACTTTAAAATCTTGTGGCGGAAGCACAAAAAGAAATAAAAAAATCTGTAAGTATTTAGGCTTAAATGTAAAGGCATGATTTCTATCTTAACAAGTGTGCTTTAGTGAATTTGGGAATCCATGCATGTATGTGGGAAAGCTTCCACACTAGTAAGCAGTATTTTGTACATCAAGACTATCAGCTTAAACTAATGCACAGTGTAGTACAGTGTAGTAGAAAACTCTAGTCTAGCCTGCTTTAGCCACAGAATCAAATGTTCATTCTCTAGTAAAATATTAAAATTAAAAAACCAAAAAAGCATATACTGGCAAGTTCTGCATTGTTGGTACAGGCAGCAGATGATATTTTTTCTGAATGCCCAAAGCAAATTAAGCATACAGAGATGGGCTCTCACCTATTTAGCTACAGGGGTTTGACAGCTGTAGTCACTGATCTAGGTAATGAAGGAAATGAGGAGGAAGAAAAATTATGGTCTCAGCTATATCTGGATTGCTCACTAAAATATGCAGGTAAATATTGTTGAAATAATTTTGATCACTGCAGTTAAATAATTTTGAGAGATATTGGATTATTTATGATTTATTTTAAAAATATTATTTTTATAGAAGATTTGGTCTGGATTTCAGAATTTTACCATGTGAAGCAAACTCAGCAGAACCACTTTATTATAGGGCAAGACTATATTACTTCTACAGGAGAGCTTTGAATCACACTAAAATTAGGATGATGCAGAAAGATAAATGCACACAGAAAATAAGTGCAAACACATATGCTCCAGAAATGGCCAAAGATGGTTCCTCATCCCAAAAGAAGTTAGTATCTTCTGTTTCTCTGCCAGTGCTCACTACAAGATTTAAATTATAATTTAATACTAATCTTTATAACACCTGACACGGATCAGGTAAATAAAGTATTGTTTCAGGAACAAATTAAATAAATTTTAGGTTACATTAGAGGCTTATATGGAAGTAGATGGAAAAAAATGCTAAATATCACAAAAATTAAAAAGAGGAGAAAATAGATGCCCAGTGTAAGAAAGTTGTTTAAAATCTGTTTGTAGCTAACTTAAAAGAACATTTTCATTTAAATAATGTAAATTATCCCATCCTAAGACATCAAGAGGTGCTACCTCTTCCATGGCAACTCATACCTGACACTTACCAGGGCGCTTGAACTGAATGGTTAAAGTACATTTCCAACTTTAAGGTAAATACGTTTGCAGGTGGGCAAAGTATATCTCACTCTGAAGTTCTGTGGGGGAAGTTTTCTTTAGCAATCTGGAGAGTAACTAGCTGCTGACAAAATTTCTAGCTCAGGCTTTCTATCAAGCACTTCTGATAAGCAATCCATATTCAGGCGCATGAACAATCCTTTAGAGGTGCTAATTTTTTTTCTGTCAACTAATAGGAGTGTCTTGACAATAAGCTTAAAGTACATGCCACCTTTTGGTGACTAGATGGAAGTGAAAGGAACTAAATTTTAAGTTATGTTAGGACATAAGTCCTTTAAAATGTATGGCTGTATATTTATCAGAGGGGCTAAATTCATAATATTCTCTTTACTTTTTTTTTTCGGTCTTGTTGAACATAATGGGAGGCAGATACTATCTGAAGGCATCACTATTTTTTGTTTTCTTCAAAAAATAAAGTACCTTCTTGGTACTGGCCAGTGTGTGCAGAGAAGACAGACCTGACAGAGTACTAAAAAAACCATATTACTTTCTACTGAAAAATGCTGTGGCCTTATTACAAAATAAAAGCCTATTGCCTATTAGAAATATATGATGATAATATACTATGGTGATAAATGTGTGCTGAAGATAAAAGTTAGAATACATTAGATAAGAGTGCATTTACTTGAGGAATATGGCATCTTTTCTACATGGAAGTGAATTTTGAAAATTTGACTTTGAAGTTTAATGGTGATAACAACAGAAAAGATGTAAGGGGAACAAAGGGTAAGACATATTCAATAAAGCGGGAAGAAAAAATATATGGTCTTATATCAACTCTCAAAATGCACGTTTTTCCAATTACATCAATGGCAATTGCACATGTTTTGTGTAGACTGAAAAGCTTAAGGTAAGCAATCCCATAAAAACAAAGCAATTAAAAGTTTTACTTGAAATAAAAATTCCATCTTTGGCACACTGCATTGTGTATAGGTTTAACAGCACAGATGGTATATTATTTTATGTCCTTCTTTTTTGCTGTTATCTACAATAGTTAATTGAAATATGTTCTTTGATTTAATAGAGGGGAGGGAAGAATTCATGTCTCTTTAATGAAATAAACTATTATCAGTACAAGATTCATAGAAAATGATTTTCGTAATTGTAAAAGACAGCTGTCATGATCATACTGAAACTATGATTCAGAGACACTAGGTAAGACATTTATGTCAATTAGATTGTATGTATTGTCTTGGCACATTATATTCATGGTGTTGTTTAAAGTCTGTTATTTCACAGCTCATTGGTTTGCCAAAAGAAAAATACCCCACAAAATATTTTCCACTTTAGAAAAGAACTTAAACTCCAAAGGTATTTGTTATCCAACTAATAAGTATTAACAGTTGAAGCAAGGGCAGATTTTATCTTTGAAATATCTCTATCAGGTTTTTTTTGGGTCTCATTTTGATGGAATTTGGTATGTGTTACGCTATAGCTTCACACCTGTGAAACAGTGAGAAACTCCTACATGTTATCAAATCTTGCTTACTCATTGGTCTTGCTCTTGTCCTGGGTCAAAGAAGTCAGAATCTTGCTATATTTTTGCCCTATATTGATGCCCTATAAGTATATAAGACCTCTCAAAACATTTGAAGACAGTTTTATCCTCCCGTTAAATAATAAAAAGTCTTATTAACCATAAATTATTAATATAGACAGATTTTCATAATCCCTTCCCTCTCAAACTGAATTTTTAAGCCTATCACAAAAATTTTGCTTCAGGGATTTTAAGGGAGGTCATTCAAGGAGTATAATACATGTGTGTGTGTATATATATCTATATGATGTGAGCATAGCTAAATACATCCTAAAACAGGGAAAAAATACTCTAAAAATTCTCCAATGTAATTTCTATTTTTTTACTTCTAAAAAAATTTTACTTCTATTTTTTACTTCTTTTCTTTAGCACATTTATGTTTTCCATTTCTTTTGACTTGATCCTAAAAAGTATTGATTATTTCTCAGAAAAGTATGTTTTTTCTGTATTTTAGGAGAATTTCTTAATGCATGCAAGGTTTATAGATATTTATTATTACTAAATCTGCAAATGTTTGGTGTTTCTTCAATGCTAAAAGAGAAATCTCTTCTTCTGAACCTCTGAACTTCAGGTCTTGCTTGAAAATACTATTGGCAATCTTCGTCAGACAACAAACATAGGTCAAACTTACACAGGTTGCTAAATCACCACATGAAATCACAAATAAATGAAACTTTTCTGGTTTGATGGACTTCAGGGACAAGTTTTCTTGGATTTTTTTAGGTTTGTTTGAAGGCTTTCATACCTGCATTTTTATCCAAAACTATGGCTTTGGAAAAAAAACAAACAAACAACCCTACAATATTGATAAAAATTTGAAAGTAGTTTTCTACCGTCTTATACTTTTGGAAAGCAATAAACATAACAAAACTGTATATTTACATAATATCTTAAATTTTTTGTTCCAGTTTCCATTAACTGTAAAATGTAAAAAGCCATTATTTTTATTATAATTTTTTGTTTATATTTGTATTCCTCTAAGATGTTTAACTTTGGCCCTGAATCTGAAACATTTTCTTATGGTTAACCTCTACATTTAACAATATTACCTTTACAGCACACTCTTATTTGAGCAACGCCAAATGATCTTGGCCAACCAGTGGTCCTCTTTTCATACCAGTCATTCTTCAGGAATTCTGCTTAGTTGAGTGCACAATAATTTCTAACACCAAAAACCCCAAACAAAACAAAACAACCCAAAAAAACTCCAACAACAACTAAAACCAAAAAACAAATACAAAAATAAAAAAAAACGACTGATAGTATGCACAATACTGCACATGGGGACAAAATAAGAAGAAATTACAGAGAAAGAGAACCTGAGTCAAAGGCTCAGTTAGTATTTGCTAATAAGCATGTTCCAAGTATCAGCAGAAACTCAAAGAAATTTCTTGTACACTTCACACAGGGAATTATGGCTCTAATTCCAACACTATGAAAGTATTTTTTTCCTATTTAAGTGTTCTCCTGCAGTGTTTCCATGAGTCAATTGTTAAAAATCAATGCTTATTTCCGTGTGGTGGCCTATTATATTTTTAATTGAATCCAGATTTAAAAATAAATAACAAATACTATCTCAACTCATGTTCATGAAATAAACAATCCCAACTGTGGCATTCTTACTAGAACACTAATATTGCATTTGGAATATGAAGCCATTTATTCTTGGTTCTCTGCTGAAAATATTGGGAAAACAGACACGGTTGATTTTTATTTTGCGCAAGATTTATCTCTAATTTAAGACTGCATAACTGCCTGGAGGCTGGAAATGGATAACTTCAGTATAGTAAATAAAATTTGTATCATTCAAAGCCTCTTTCCCTTTCTGGAAATCCCTTGCTTTTTATCTCCTAGATATTTTAAGCAGCGTGTATTTTTATAGATTTTCATAACAGTTCCTTTAAGTTTTCTTTTAGAATGGAACTGTTTTATTTTCCCTTAGGACTGGTAAAGGTAGACATTTCATAAAAGATGAACTTATCATAAAATTTCTGGTCTGCCTTCCTATACCTAAGAGTTCCTTGTTTGCTTCTTTCTTCTAAATCCTGAAAAGTTTCTAGGTCAAGACACAAACTTGTTCATTAAATTCAGTCCTGACACAGCTTTTTATTACTAGAATAGGGGTCATATTAACTGTAAACATCATCTTTAATTGCAAAAATAATATTAAAAATTTCAGTGATGCTACTACTTCAGTTTTTCTGAACTTAAAATATCTATAGATTTTCAGTTTCTAGTGAGGATTTTAATTGTTAGACCAACTCTTATGTCTTCCAAAATTAAAGCCGGCTGTCTTCTTAGGGTTTTTACTGATGAACACTATGTGCATCCAGAACTGAACTAGAACTCTGTAACTAGTTTAAGTACTTTAAAAAAATAAAAATTGTGGTGTTCAGAGTTTGCTATATGAGAGCTGAGATTTGAGTAGTAAGCTAATTCCAGTAGATAACAAATGCTGTGTGTGAAGAAGCTAGCCTTAGGGATTTTCTTTATTGTGCTATTGGCATTCAAAGTCATGTAAACAATTACCTCTTTCAGCTGAATATCATCTAACATATGGATCTAATAGCTTTATGCCCATTTTAAATCTAATCAGTCTTCAACTTGGCTGTCATTAGGTGTGAAAAAAAACCAACAGATTTGAAGCAAAACAAAATAATTCAGGTCTGAAAGGACATTCAAGGAAAAACTTGTGATATTTGCTAGAGAAAGACAAGTATTATTGGCTCCATTAGCAGTGCTTCTGAAGGGGCCACTGCACATTCCACTAAAAAACAGTTTAATTGCTAAACCTTGTGTGTTTACAAGGGTACTGTTACCACTGAAGGATTTCACTTCTATGGAAGCATACCCTGGTTTTCCTTCCTCATCAACATTCAGTTAATATTCTGGTGCAAACTGGCCAGGTGGATGGTAGCAAAGGGGTTTGAGATGGAGTGACCAAGATAAAATGCACTGGGTTCACAAATGTACTAAAGACTTTCAGACTGATAAAATCAAATTGTTTTAATTGATGAAGGCCTTTTTGTCTCTGCATGGAAAATAGACAGGCAAATTACAACATGTTTGTGCTGAACCTTGGTTTTTTTTTTTTTTTTTTTATCAGGAACAAATAACTTTCTCTTTGTGATAATTCTTTTTTTTTTTAACTGTATGAATTTTCTAGTTTTTCACTACTCTGATCATGATCAGAGAGGGTTCTGCAAAGTAGCAGAGAGAATTCTAAGTGGTACTTTCTAAACTAGGTGAATACTAACAACCAAGTATTTATCAAAGCCTGTGTAATGTCCTGGGAGAAGCCCAGAAGGTGTATTTAGAAAATACAGGTGCTTTAGAAAATGAGAGGCTATATCTTGCTAAGTATTAGCTTTCGCAGCTGTAAGCAGTGAAGCTCAGTGAAGCTACTTAATTTTAAAGGAGGTTCTATTTATACAGCTAAAGTATCAAACAGAACCATAGAGGGACTGAAAAGATCCCAAACTTATGTTGCCTAAAGTAAGTAAAAGTACATGCTGCCATATTTGTGAAATGAAAGCTTTGTCATAATCCTGAGTTTTTTATAATAGTTGTTGGAAAATTGCTCTTTCAACTGTAAGTGTTCAGAGAATCTAATTCTGGTTCATCAGATTTATGGCAGAATATTTGCTGGTTTTACCCTTTACTTAGTTTCTGAAGTACTTCAGTTCAGCAAACACAAGTTTTTCAAGTGGAGGGGTAAAAGGGAATGTTGCAGTGTGTTTCTTGTTAATGGTATGTTCTGTTATTGCCTAAGTTGATGGTTTGGTCCAAATGAGACCCTCCTACCTCACACTGTCAATCTACCCTGAGTCTCCTGTCAATCTGTTTTAGGAACACCACATGCTTGGAATTCCACTTCGGAAATCCCCTAAACTTCGACTCTTGATTAGTCCATGTGACCCAACTTTCCCCCCCCACCTACCTCATTGGATGATGATTTTGTGAACCCTTCCTTTTACCTTCCCCAGGATATCTCTGATTAGCTGATGCTTTGTACCCTCCCTTCGAACTGCCTATTTCAGCTGTTGCACGCTCGCATTTTCTGTCTTTTGCCCCCAAGATTCCCCAGAGCAATAAATTCTCTATTAAGCCATGCAAAAGACCTCCCTCTCATCCTTGTCTCGTCAGACCGCAGACTGACAGCCAAAAAGCCGTAGAGCAAGTGCTCTAGTCACACCTCGGGTCATCCTGCTCCTGGGGTGTGACCCACTCCTGTTGCAGGCCCAAGTGATAGAGCCAGATAAGCTCTGGCCAGATGCGTTAAGGGAAGGAGATTTAGTTCTGTAAACTGGTTCCATATGTATAAAACCTGTCTTCTTGCAGACTTAATTATACTGTCTAAAGTCCTTATGTATACTATGGATATACTACCCATAATCATGAACACACAAACTAGCAAGATCCTGACTCATACATTTTCCTACATGGTAAATTGTAATGATACCCACTAAAGTATCTCTAAATTTTCAGGCAATAATTTCACTGAGATGCAGATGGAAATATATTTTTTCATGTATTCAAATATATATAAATCCATTTTCTACTCCAGGTAATGAGTATATGTTTATTTTTGGGAGACACATATGAAGAAACACCAGAATTTGAAAGAAATTTTGTCAGGATCAAAACATGGTCCTGCATATGACTGGAAAATTACTTGAATGTCTAAAAATCTTCAAATGTTGGGCTATCCACATGCCCCTGCAATTTCAGGGGAGTTAAAGGGTTATAGGAATATCAGTGTTGCTTTTGGTTGACAAAAAACCATCTTGATTCCACAGTTGTTTTGTGACAAACCTCAAACCACTCATACTCCTTAAATCTGTAATTTGCAAACAATTTTGACTAGCCTGACTCCAAGCTCAGTGATACATGGTTAGCTGAAGTACCAGAGGCCAACATTTGTACCTCTAAGAAACTGACTAAAAAAAAATTAAGATGTTCTAACATGAGACTGTGAATGATGTCACATATGGTTTTAAACACCCTTTTGAGTACCATTTCTGAACTAAAATCCAACCACTTGCTTAAGACAGAGAGGAGGAAAAAAAAAAGAATAAATTTTATTATCTTTTATGTTCCATGCATAATGCTTATGTTTCCATTCTACACTTTTGTCTTGAAAAAAAAACCAGATTTTTTATTAGACCAAACAGTATGCAGCACTATGCAGAAAGAATTGCATTAAGAATTTAATAAAAAACATTTTTAAAGATATATTTTCAGTGGGATAAGGAATTAATCAAAATTTCCAGATATCTTAAATCTTCTCAGTGGTTAGGTCACCTTTCAAGGTTATGCTTTATCCTTATTTCTGAGTTATTAACATACCACTTCCACTCTGAAAGCAAATCAATGATACCTGTCTCAATCCATCCTCCTATCAACTGAAAAATAGCATAGTGGGAGAAGTATATAAAAACAAATGTTACCAAAAATGCTTATCTTTAAAAGAAGAAGAACTTTTCTGAATTAAGTCTGGTAAAATAAATGCTTCAAAAATATCTTGTCTGCAACTAAAGCAAATAATGCTTCTAATGAATGAAGTAATGATTCTTAGTGCCATTTCAGGAAGGAGAGTCCACAGTGGTATCTTTTATCTGTCATTTCTAATTCAAATGTTTCAGTGTTCAGCTAAGCATGTAGTCAGGGTGCCATGAGGTCCACTTTCTTCCCATGGGCTTTAGGATGGGAACACTTGAAACTCCCTGTGACCAGCCAGGGCCCATACCACCACCTCATCTAGGTGACAGGCAGCCAAGGAGCACCAGGACATCCCCAGCCCCAGGGATTGTTCAAGTCTCTGGGCTATGGGCCAAGGATGGGTCAGAATGTTGGAAAGTGAAGATGCCTGCTACAGCACTGCTAATGGCCCCAGGGTCTGAAATAGACTCTTGGACCATAGGGGCAGAAGAAACAAAGACACCAGGAGAGTGGGTCCTACAGTGCCCTCAGGACTCTGACAGAGGGACAGTGCTGGTCAAAGGCACAAAGCCTTCTCAGACCAAAGGCAACGTGTAGAAGAAGACAATGCTTATATGAAAGTGTGTTATTTTCAAACGTTATAAAGCTTGTTTGTTTTTCCTCCAAGGCTACTTTTACTATTTACTTCTTCACAAATTACTTTGGTCCTCAAGCCATTGCATTTTTATTCCTTAAACAGCTTCATTTAAAATATATATAACACTATATTTTGTACCATGCTGCTTAGATTATTTACTATCAGTGTAGATTATTGAAGTGCAAGAAGCTTATTCTCAGAGAAATGAAACAACTATTAACAGTAAATTGGACTTCATTACATTTTCATAAGTCTTGATTTAAGATGATTATATAATTAAAAGTTCATTGCTATAAATGTGAATGTCTCCTTCCTAGCTTATTTTATTAGTTTACTTTTACAGCCCCCAGTCTTGTCAGTAAGTTGGTGGTTAGTAAATTATTTTCACAAAACACACCGTATGTTTCTTTTACATGCAGTCAGTATACCTGCTGCTTCAATTATTTTATATAATTATGTATTTGTCAGAATTTCTTTGGCTGGATTCAGTTGCTATGCAACAATGTCAGAAACTTCATCAGAAACTTCATCAAACAATGTATGCATTGTGTGATTATCACAAGTGAACTAAAATACCCCAAATGCCTTAGAATTCCAAGAGCTCCATTTGGCAGCTTCTAGAGAGACATTTAAAGGGTAGAAAATCCCCCATTAATTTTTAATTTTTTACACATCTTCAAGAATATGACTAATAATTTCACAATTGCCAAATAAAATAGTGTCTCACTAGTGTATTTTCCTTGTGTTTTGACAAGCTTTAAGTAAAATCAAGTCCCATTCAGTGAATTTTTGTTATATTTTCTGGAATCAGCAGCCCTGTTAATATATCAATCTGGTGGCCTCTTGGTTATGTCCTTTTGCTATCTTTGCTAAGGAACAGCAGCAGATGCAGCATCTTTTCTGCAGACACGTTCACCATTCCACTTAGAAGCTTTTAAACAAAATACAGTACAAATGCATTCTACCCATACTGAAACAGTCTTAACTCAGTTGTCAGTTCTCAGAAAACCTTCATAAACATAGTTTTATTGGGTTTTCTTTAATTCAGTTGATGCAGTCAGACTTTTTTGAAAATAGATGGAGTAAATCACAGAGTGAAGTGACAAAAGCTAAGGTGTTTGTGAAAATACTGTGATTTATGAACCTTGTTTTCTTAGAAATCTCAGTTAAAAAGCTCTTCATGTTTTTTTCAAGTAAACTTATCAGACAAAGTAAGACTGCATTCATGACCATAAAATTAAATAAAAGGTATATTAATTGTGATACAGAAAATATGAATATTATCGGTTTAGTAGAAATTTCCTTTTTTTTTGCTCTCTGTTTTACTTTCTTTCTCTGTAATATTTATGCTTTTGTACATCTGTGATTAACTAGCAATTAAGTCACATTTCTGATGCCCAAATGAATGGCATTTTATGTACACACATATATATAAATAAATACAAATCTATATACACAAATCTATATATATACATATATATATATGTGTGTGTGTGTGTGTCTGTGTCTGTGTATGTGTGTGCTGTATATTTTAAATTCAGAGTTCCACATGCTTCAAACCCTGAGGTGCACTGCTCATCACGGGTCTCTCTCTGGACATTGAGCCACTGACCAACTCAAGTACAAACTTCCAGCCAATTCCGTACCCACCAAGAGGTCCATTGTCTTAGGTTATAATGTAAGATGTAACCAAAGGTATGTATTCTATGACCATCTTCATAAACTGGTAAAAAAAAGGTGGGGTAGTGTTCATTATCTCTTCCATGACTCATCCCTGATAACTCCCTCTGGGAGCTATCTCTGCTAATGGGCAATCAAATCTCACTGCATGTCTCATAAAATTACATCATCACACTGTGGAATGCTCTGCCCAGGGATAGGTACAAAACATTCCTGCCTGGATACAATCTGAGTTTTGGAACACCACAAGCTGCACTACCCACTGGATTCCCAGAGGACAAGAGATACATAACCACCACTGCACCTTCATAGGAAGACCAGACCCTTCCATAGGATCACTGCTTCAACAGAACCACATCTATCACTTTAAGAGGACTGCAGCCACCATTTAAACAGACTGCTACCATCACTAACCAACAGGATGTTGGGTTCTATCCTAACTCTGTCAGTTTAAGTCAGTGTTTCTGTATTATTGCCTTTATCTTAATTTTCCTTTTAAATTGTAGTTCTGACTTTATAGTCTTTCACTGGTTTGTTTTGAAACCAGTACACCCATCCATCAAATCCATGTTTCTTCATTTTAGAGACTGATGTTGTTCAGAAAAATGTCAATGTTTAGCAAAAGTACGGGTAGATGATGTTAGTCACTTTTCTCCTAACCACCCAGTCTGAAACCCCACTGTAGAAAGCCACAAATTTTTTTTCAGGCATTATTTGCCTCTAGTGAAGCCGTGTTGGCAGTCACCAATCACCTTCTTGTTTTCCATATACCTTGACATCATGGAGTATCTGTGTCATCATTTTGCCAGGCACAGAACAATCTCTGGATGTTCATTTCTTTCCATATTAAAAATGGGACTTATGTTTCCTATGTATATGTATATGTATATGTATATATATGTATTCTATACATCTTTATATATCTTTATTCATGCACACACATGAACACTACTGCAGTAAATTTGTATTTATTCAAATGTCTGAGTGCTAGAAAAATACTTACTTGCCCTTGAAGGTGCTGTTACTTCAAAGCTTTGTAGTATACTAAGAAAATCCTTTTATACTTATAATGGAAATTTCTGATAATATACAAAAAAAATTTCAAGGGAGTTGGTTAGAATATGATTTTCTTTGATGTGTTTCAGGTGGGAGGTGTTTTGTTGGTTTTTTTTTTTCTGCAGCCTGTGAAGAAACACTTCATGGGTTTCTTCAAGATCCCTTTAAGCACACTTTTTTAAGAAGGGAAAAAACCCTAAGATAATGCTAATCCAGAAAAAAAAAAAAAAGAACCAAAAAGAAAAGGGATATTTTCAATTGCTATACAAAATGTCATATAAACATGCAAACTTTTGCCCCAAAAAACTATTACAAATTATAGGTTGCACTGCACATGGATTAATTATGCAGGTTTTCTAATTATGATAAACTTAATTACAAAATGAAATGTCATAAAATGCTCAAGGGCGTTCAGTTCAATCTTTATGGTGTACCAAGAGCAATAACAGTTTATATCAAATTTTGTCAGTACAAAGACACTTAAATTTGACATATAAAATATGATGGGAGATTACAAATATGACACTTCTAGATTTCTTTTAGGCTGGAAATACACTGAAATGTCCAGACTCCCTGAGGCATATCAATAACAAAAAGAAAGATTGTCACACTTTACACTACTGTAGGAGTGGAAGAAAAAAGCAGAATTTCTCTGGTATGAATTACCCCTGGTTTTCCTAATTAGGTTCAGCCAGTTTTAGAAATGACTCTTAGGAAGAGTTTTTAAGGTTTCTAATAAAGGTCATGTTCCCTACATATATTTATTCATTCTGTGAATGGAATATTTACCTACTTAATATAATCTAAATGTTTCTTAATAATGCCTTGTAATGGCTTCACTAAGCCTGTTTGCTGAAGCATTCCACAGCCAAAATTATTCTGTGTAGGGAAAATTTATCTTCTAATGCATTATTCTGCTCTCTGCAACTTTGATGTCTATTCTAATATGTCCTCATTGATCAGCTTAACCTCTATAAAACTTCTATCTGTATATTTATACTTTGGGAGCTTATTTTACATTTTTCATGCATGATTACCAAAGGTATTTGCTTTCTTTCTCAAGAAGATAGTACTAGAAAATTATCCACATCTCTGACAATACCATGCATTATTTATCTGCTTACAGCATTCACTGACTGGATAATTTGAGGTGTATGTATATGAAAGCTATAATCATACAGGGAGTGTCTATATATTCATGTAAACTTGGTTCTCTACTGAAATTTAAAGATCCTTAGCTAAGTTTTGAAAAGTAATTAGTATTATCTCCTTTTATTTATAAATTAGTTAATCAGTCTGATTCTCAAATTTTATTTAAACTAATTAACTCTCTGATTCGCTGGATGTGGTAATAGAAAGAGAGAAAAATATTATGTACTGTAATAATGTCAATCTTCATTTGAGTTTAGGGAATAAAACTTATGAAGTACATGTTTTGACTAGCTGTACCCTAAGATAATCATAAAAGACAAGTAACTTAAACAACTAAGATTCACTGAAAACCTTTCAGTGAGAAATTATCCAGACCTATCAGAAATTCTTAGTCTAGGCTTTTGCCAGTTGTTCATTGCAGTAGAATCCTAGCTGGATACCTGGCTTTAGTAACTGAAGAATCTTTTTGGAGAAAGGGATATTTTAATGTAATATTTTAAAAATTATTGAGGTTTTATTGAAGATCATCAGTTTCTATGACAGTTCAGAAATCTGAAGAGAAATAGAATAAATCATAAGATAGTTGTTATTTTGAAAAAAATCTAATTCAGTGTTTATAGGTATGTCAAAAACTGACAGTGCATGTACTTGAAAGCTGCATTGGAGGAAAAAAAGAGTTTTGCATTATGCATCAGTAATAACATCATATCTGCAGTGATTTTTCTAATTGCCCAAAATGAGAACACAACCTCGACCTGTGTTGACAAGATAGTACTTATTGACATCTAAAATTGAAAGAAACCAGTCATGAAGAGTTGAAAACCATAGTAGGATGAACAGGCAAATCACACATTTAGAAGATAAAAACAACTTGTTTAAAATTAGATATAAAAATATAGATATAAATTATATAGATAAATATAGATATAGAGATAAATATAGATTATATATAGAGATAAATATAGATATAGATAAATATAAATACATATATCCATTGTGACTTCAAAAATAGAAGTCTTTCCCACATCAAAGCTCATAAGTTACACACCTCAATTTCTCACTCCTTCCGTACCCTTCATGCATGTATCTAATTGGTATTTCTATGAAGAAAGACAACACTATATGATTGCTGTGTGTTTTATTCAGATGAATATCATGCTATTGTTAGTTCAAATACTGAGAGCTAAATAATCTAATAAATAACCTAATAATAAATAAATAATAAATAATAAATAATAAATAATAAATAATAAATAATAAATAATAAATAATAAATAATAAATAATAAATAATAAAATAATAAATAATAAATAATAAATAATAAATAATAAATAATAAAATAATAAATAATAAAATAATAAATAATAAATAATAAATAATAAAACCAGCTAATAATATAACCTGTCCAAAACTGAAATTTTACATTTGCAGTACATGACTTCTAAAAATGATAATTTTTATCCTACAAGAAAGCTTACTCATTGATGTATTTTGTGCTTATATGCTTTCAAACTGTCTCTGCTTGTAGCAATTAGGAAATAATACATCAATTTTGTCAAAAGTTTACTCTGTTTTGATTTGATAAAACAAACCTTATATGGATCTACATAAGAACAACTCTTCTAGCTCTTTTAGCTGTTCATGTGTGCATTACCACAACAGTGAAGCCCAAAGATCAAGAATACCAAACTGAAGTTGGAAAGTGAGATAAGAATCTGCAGTCCTGTAAAAGACATGCCATTGAGTAAATGGGGATGTTAGTCAAAGAGATTTATGTGACTATTAGAGTATGTGGTTAGACTATAATTGTTACTTGGGCACAACAACTGAATGACTTTCTGCTTTTAGGTGTTCTCTTGCTCAGCAAAATAAATAAGATACATACATAGTGCCTATGGGGTACCATAACATATCTCAAGTTTCAGCAGTACCACAGTATGTTGGGTTAGTACCAAAAATACTGCCTTGTAAGGTGTCTCAGTACACATCAGCTAATCCTGACAGTTACCTGCTCATGGGCCGCTATCCCACAACAAAGAGGAAAAAGCCTCTTATCCAAAATCTCGAGATGATCTGTATTATTTGAGTGAAAGCTAATTGATCGGTATTACATTGACCAGAGGTTGAGAGGGACACTTACAAGCACTTCCTGTGAATAATCTGAGATCTGTAATACTTTATGTCATCAATGATGTCATGTAGTTTTAGGTGTTTGCTGTGAAAATTATGCATATATTATTCCTGTATGTAGCAATATATATGTATGAATTATTCTGTTATAAGACAAGGTCTACAGTACACTTTGGTCATTTATGATTCTCAGTTATGTTTATATAATACTTAAATATGATTGTAGTAACTACCCTTTCTGTACAGTTAAAATAGTGGTTTTTACCATTTTTAGAGAATTACATATTTCTATAATTTTATATATGTGGTGAACTTTATTATACAAGTATATTAATCTTTATTTATTCAAGTATATTAATCCTAAAAACAAGTGTGATGAAGAAATTAGAATGTGGTAGAATATTAACTTCAAGTGTTCCTGAATCTTCTTGTAGCCAGAAGTGGAGGATCTCAGCTTTTTCATTATTCCTGAAGAATATGTACACAGCCTGTATTTCTTTAAAGGTAAGGTGGCAGGTAGCAGGGCGACAAACATAATAGAAATCTGCTTGTATCACTATAGAGATGGGTAGAAGTGAAACATAGCATCTCACACATTTACCAAAAAGTTTGCTACCTTCTTAAGGAGAAGTCATTGAAGCAACCGATTTCTAGAAATAAATTTTCTTTTTTTCTAGCTACTAAGAAAGGTGAAAAAAAATATCAGTTTGAAAGGAAACACAAGTCAAGCTTTACTTTCATCTGGTAGGCAAAACAGAGAACACTGCCTATCTAAATTCAAAATTATTCACCCTGCTAAGAAAGCATATATCATAATATCAATCACTGTCATAATCACAGAATTTACATTATGTTTGCTATGACATATTAATTTCTTGTAGAAAAAAAAGAAAGCTGGAAAATGCTCTGGAATAGAAGCAAGCGTATTCTAAACTGTATTTAAGTAAAGTTTAAAACTATTTCATCTTTTAAGAAGTGATATTAAAGTGAGCTTGACTATCTGTCTAATAATCACATTTTAATTAGTGAAAAGTTCAGATCTGATATTATTTCATAGACCTCTGCATTGATAATGAAAATCAAAGCATTTATTTACACCAAATATGGTGTCTTTCTCTAATAACATTTTCTGCAGCACATTGCCAGCTCTTATGTTATACATCTTAAGTGTTTTATCAGCTCTACACTGCTGGGTGAAGACTCTAGTACTCTGCAGCAACCTGTGTTCCTCTGGCAATTCTTTTTCTAGAATCATAGGTCCATTCAGGCTGAAAAAGAATTCTAAGGTTGTCAAGTTCAACTGTTAACCCAGTGATATCAAGTCAATCCTAGAACATCTCTAAGGGCCACATTTACATCTCCATCAATTACCTCCAGGGATAGTGACTCAATCACTTCCCTGGGCAGCCTGTTCCAAAAAATGGTAGTTCTTTTAGTGAAGAAATTTATCCTAATATTCAATCGAAACCTACCCTGGCAAAGCTATCCTTGTCCTATCACTTTTTACGTCAGAAAAAAAGACCAACACCCATCTCACTACAGCCTCATTTCAGGTAGTTTTAGGTTGAGAGAAGGTACCCACAAAAGTCACTTGGTCACTCCTCAGCTGACCAAGGGAGAAAAAAGATGTCAAAAGGCTTGTGTGTCAAGATAAGGACATTTATCAAGTACTGTCATGAGCAAAAAGAATCAATGTGGGGAAATTAATTTAATTTATTGACAATCAATTCAGAGCAGGATAATGAGATGTATATTCAAAACTTGGCAACACCTTCCCTCCCACCCCTCTCTTCTTCCTGGGCTCAACTTCACCCTCAATTTTCTCTATCCTTACCTGCCTTTAGCAGTGGAGGGGGATGGGGAATGGGGGCTGTGATCTGTTCATCACATTTAGTCTCTGCTCTAGACCCTTCACCATCTCTGTTGTCCTTTTCTGGACTCTCTCCAGCACCTCAATGTACTTCATGTAGTGAGGGGCTCAAAACTGATCACTGGACTTAAGATGTGGCCTCACCAGTGCCCAGTATAGAGGGACAATCACTGCCTTGGTCCTGCCAGACACAGTGATTTTTGATACCAGCCAGGAGGACACTGGCCTTCTTGGCCACCTGGGCACGCTCTGGTTCATGTGTGAGTTTTTTTGGCTGGGCTGCTTTCCACCCCAAGCCTGAAGCATTATACAGGATTTTTGTGACCCAAGGACAAGACTGGGCACTCAGTAAAATTGAGCTGCAAATGATTAAAGAAAAATACAAAAAGAGCTTTCCTTAGAAATACTGGTTCGGTTGGCTGTATCATGAAAGATTTTGTCTTGTTCCTATGCTACTATAGATGATAATGCAGTGAGGAGATAAAAAGGCAAATATCAGAAGCTCCACACAGTTTATTTAAGCAATTTGTATTTCCAGATATGGATTGTAATGGAAGATTTCAGATCTTAAGACAACAAATAAAAGTGACTAAAGATCTTCTTTTGTGTAGTACTGATACTACTGATGCAGTTCTAGCAGAGGAGAAAAATATCTTTATGCTGTATCTGGTATATTATGAATAAAACATTCATGGAAGCCCCAGGGCTATTTCAGTTCAGATGATATTATAATATATGACAAACTGAGCACAGCAACAAGAATTGTCATAGAGCATAAAAGCATGGTTTGATTTTTTAGGTCCACTCTTTATTGAACACTTCTTTCAGTATGTTTTGTACTCCTGTGTTTGTTACTGCATAGAGAAGCAGCTGTTGCTAGAAAAATGGGTCAGAAAAAAATTGGTGACTTCCCCATGATGACATCCATTGTGCTGTTTTGAGGAGTTTTTGGAGAAGTTTCTCTACAGGACAAGAAGAGAGACAACAATAAAGGCAACTGAGACTTACAAAAGAATAAGTCAGTCAAGACTAAACCAGACCACATTTCTAAGAAGTAAGCAGAGATGAAAGATCAAGCCAATGGCAACACATAATTGGACCTTATTTCCCTGGAAGAAGATAGCCCTCAGAATATGATACAGTTATTCATACGTTCCTCCAAACTTAATCCTCTACTTCAGAATCTCATGTACTAACTGAGCCAGTGTATATATGAAACTCCAAAAAGACAAGAGCTGTTAGAAACTGCAGCTGAGGTTCTGAACTCAGCTCAGACTTTGCTGCTACTTGGCAATGGCACAGGCAGGAACACTGACTCCTGGGGCATCAGGCTGCTGATCAGTTTGTCTTGGAAAGTGGCCAGGAGTATGGTGAAGAAACCAGTGCCATACTGGCAATACAAAAAAAAAAGTTAACAACATTGCCTAACACTGAAGGAAATCCAAATGAAAACATGCATTTAAAGAGAACTAAGCAAATTTAGAAAAAGGATTAGCTTTGGAGAAATAAAAGAACAGAAAGAAAAAAAAAAAAAAAAAAAAAGCAAGTGACAGTGGATAGTTAGGATGGTTTACATATACTTTTGAAAAAAGTATCACACTGTAAGCATAAGTGTGACCTGGATACCAGGTTTTACTATTTACAAATACTAAGCTGACTGTAAGTTTGTTCTTTCTTGTGTCTGAATTCTCATGTAAATCCCAGGCTTTTTGCTGAATTAAAAACATGTCATGGAACAGCAAATTTTCTATAAATTTCTTCCTTAAAATCCAAGTTAACAAGTATTAATTATAATACAATTATTTTACATGTAGAACAGGAGAAAAACAGGAGAACTGCTATCTATTAATGCTACAGCATTAATGCATAAAACACTTGTTTGCATGCATTTGAACCGAGATAAAAATACTGTGTTTTGATATTTCACATTCCTTCTAAAGTACAGAAACACTTAAAGCAGGATAAAAGCAACTGTGGGGATTTTCAAAGTTATTCCATATACAAATAACCCTCTTCCTTTTGAAAAATTCCCACTGTTTTCAGAGAATGCCAAATTACATCAATTCTCAGTACATTTTAGAAGAAAGAATTGAAGTCTTCTATGCTGTACTATCTTATTGACACAGTTTTACACTGTCACAGCTTAACAAAAGCCAGGAAAGATGTGTATTTCACTCTCCAGGACTGAGAAAAATGGAAGCTTATCAGAGTTTATTGGCTCCATCTGAACTAGTTTATGTTTGAAACAACACCATTAATCTCTGAAAATTTGTCATGTCTAATTTCAGCAGCAAAATCTCCTTTCAGCAAAAGCTCCAAGCTGTAGATGTAATGGTCTTCAGTGAATGTAACCCTTTTCCATTACTACCATTGCAAGTTTGAAAATGATTCTGTCTTCAACAAGCACAACAACAATTGATACAGACTCTTTTCTTTAAAATATAGAGTAAAAACAGGAAGCAGTTGTAAAACTATAAGTGCATTACATATCAATTGCAGACTTTGCAATTATTAAAATTGCTCTATCATTTATAATATTTGCACCAGTAAGAAGAGAGAAGAGAAAGAAATCAAATTATGTAACAGCATATTGATTATTTCTCTGCTTGCTGGAGAATCTGAGGCTGCTTCATTTTAAATGTTTATTCCATTAAAATCTCATGGCTGTAAACATATTTATACAAGAAAACAGAATCTTAGACTAAAACCACATAATTTCCCACAAGGAAATTCAGGAGAACAGTATGAAGAACAAACTCTCTTAATAGGCTGCCATCATTTAAATGGCAAAAATGTTGTCAAGTTCCACAAAAGTTTCCCCTTCCTCTCCCAAAACAGATGTGGAACATTCTACAGATTTAAAACTAAGATACAGCATATCTGAGAGAAGTAAAATGCAGAAGACATTACTTCTGTGACAACAATTAGATGATAAAGAGCAATAAAGAACAACGTTAAAGGTAATATAACAAATTGAAATCAAACATTGACAGGGATAATGGGTAGAGAGGCCCTCCAGAGAGATCTGGACAGACTAGAGAGATGAGCAATCACCAACCATATGAAATTTAACAAGAGCGAGTTCTGTATTCTGCACCTGGGATGGTGCAACCCTGTATGTGTGAGTAGACTGGGGAATGAGATGCTAGAAAGAAGTGCCATGGAAAGGGTCCT
This sequence comes from Parus major, assembly GCF_001522545.3. Classification (NCBI taxonomy): domain Eukaryota; kingdom Metazoa; phylum Chordata; class Aves; order Passeriformes; family Paridae; genus Parus; species Parus major. The sequence continues at coordinate 83,989,609 of NC_031769.1, forward strand.
GGGTCAATGGGAAGCTGACCATGAGTCAGCAGTGCCCTGGCAGCCACAAGGGCCAACCCCGTCCTGGGGGGCATCAGGTACAGCATGGCCAGCCAGGCAAGGGAGGTGCTGGGGAAGATGTGGGTTTATCTCAAGCCCTGTGTGCAGTTTTGGGTGTCAAAATAGAAAAAGTACAAAGCTGTTAGAGAGCATCCAAAAAAGGTTGACCAAAATGATGGAAAGCCTCAAGGGCAAAGCTTGTGGTGGGCAGGTGATGTCACTTGCTTTGTTCAACTTGGAAAAGAGGCTGAGTGGCATCTTCATGCAGTATACAACTTTCCCAATGATGGCAACAGAGGGCCAGGCACTAATCCATTCTCTCTGGTGACAAGCAATAGAACACAGGCAAATAAAATGAAACTGCATCAAAGGAACTTCAGATGGGACATTAGGAAAAGGTTCTTCACTGAGAAGAAAGTTGGTTACAGGAACAGTCTCCCTGGAGAAGTAGTCAGAGTACCAGTCCTGACAGATGTCGAGGAGCACCTGGACAATGCTTTTAGTCATATGGTTTAGTTTTAGACAGTCCTGTGAGGAGAAAGAAGTTGGATCTTTACGGATCCTGTCCAACTTAAGATTCTAAGACTCTAATGGGCATTTATTTTTACCCTTCTCTGAGCTTTGACATGAATTTGTCATAAAAGACTTTAGGTTGTGTAATTAGAATTGTTTTTCATATCCTATAAACTGTTTGGATGACTATGCAACTATATGGAGTCTTACTGAAGCAGCTGGGATATTTTGCTCATATAAACACAAATGGGAAAAAAATTGTTCTTTATAACTAGCCCTCGCTAGAGTTTAAATCAAACAGAGGAGCACTCGTGATAGGCAATCGAACCCACCACATTTTGATTCATTTTGGATAACGTAGCTAGGAAAATGATACACAAATTTGGAAATAAAAGTTGTTAGAAGTAAGAAAACATGATTTTATATTATGATATAGAAAAATCCCCAACATTTTAAAATGTAATTGGCTTATTTGGAAGTTCACACTGTCTCCACGAGAGCAAGTCAGGCAAAAGATGATTTGGCAATAACTTCTAAATGTAGACATGAAACAAATCAGGAAGTAGTGTCACTCCCTGACTCTACAGGAGTAGCAAGGTTGCAAGAAATTGATGGACCCATTATTGATATTCCTCTTTTCCAAAGGGGTGCTGTAGTTTATCATAAGTTACAGTCACATTTCAGGCTAGGTTGCATTGTGACATATCAAATTTCTTGGCAGAAACCCAGCTACAGGAGAGTAGTTTTGTTAATGCTTGCTTACTCCTTCCCATTCAAGCACAAGTTCAATAAAATGGAACTATGCTGCTCCATCTCCCGTTAGATATCCAGTTCACAATTCATACTGAGATATTTAAGCTGTATGTTTTTAGACATACAGCATCTTAATAAACCAGAAGACACAGGAATAGAAAAACCCTAAAAATATTAGGAGACAGTTGAACTTTTCTCTATTATCAGTTTTGCCTTTGTGAGTATGAAAGTGACTGGTGTCAAGAGTGCCATTAATGGCACTTAAGACAAGAGGTTTCAATTATTGCATCTTTGACTGGAGAGTTTGATGAACTTTAATTTTTAAATCTTATTATGCCATAATGATTTATATGTATATAAATTATGATAATATAGAGCCAAACTCTATGTGGCTGTCTAAATCAATTTTTTGCAGAATAAATTACTGAATTTAAAGGAGTACTATACTGCTCAGTTCATTTGAAATTATAAATTATTTGTTTTAGAAAAAATAGTTATTATAAACAATATTGTTATATGCAACATATCTAGTGCGCAGTTTTCAGTCATCACTAACCTTTTCCCAATGCATGATATTTAGGGTATTTCTATATAACATTTTTTATGATTCTGAAATATATATCTTTGCATTAGAAAGAATAAAGTGTACTGAAAATATTAGTTCACTTCCATGATTCCTGTCAAAATAATGTTTTTAAAATAGAGAGAGAAAGTAGTCAAAATATATTTGCCAAAATTAACATATTTCTAGCTTTATAAAACATTGCAGATTTTGGCCAATTATTTTGCACTCAGCATGGGAAACTTTGCACCATATGTCCAGCTCTAATTTAGAATGAATATTTATCTTATTTGGAATAACAATCAGGAGAACTATCAAGTTTCCAGTTACATGGTAACACAACAGCTCTCTTTGGATTGTTTGGGGTATTTTCCCCCCTTTTTCTTCCAAATTAGTGCTTTGACTCTGCTTCAGATAAAAAGATCTCCTAGCATTTTTATACTTGTTTACCCTGAAATTATGAAGGGTTAACTTTAAAAATATCATAGTAAATTCCAAATATAACTTTTCCTTATATTAATATGCAACACATTTTAATCAATTTTTTTAGATGCTCTACACAGACCCAAAATAGATAAACTTCCAAAGTTCAGATTGAATCCAAATCCTATTACACAATGGCAGTAGCCAGAATACCAATCAGAGAAACTTCTGGAGGAGTATTTGTAGTGTCCACATCTTTGCAGCTTATCTAAAGCAAATTCCTTCATGCTGCTGTCACTGAGCTGTTACAGTCAGAATCAGCAGATGGTTAATCAATCCCAAAATGCCCTTCAGGAGCTACAACAGCTGTGAATGGTCAGCACGAGTAAGCTCATCCAGAGTAAATGGGAACTTGGATCTGTGCAGCATGGAAACACAATTGTTTCCTTTCCACAGTACAATAAAATGAGTCTGTAAACATTTCTTGCGGTTTGAACTTTCCAGAATAAATTCAGTAAGATTTCTATAGCAGCCTTGTATAAACAGTCTATGTATAGCAAATCCAAAATCAGTTTATTAGTGGGCACAGTGTTAATTAAATTGAATTACTCCAGGCTGAGCAAAAGGTAGCATCTGCAAATTACAGATAATAACCCTGCAGTTGATAATCTCAGGAAATATTTGCAAGTTTCAAATCATTTATGGACCAGCATTTCCATGTACCCCCAAACACTGGTATACATATTTGTATTCAAAGGAAAAAAAACCCAACTATTACTAGACAATCCACCATCCCATTTTACAAACCTCCCCCTTCCCTCACCACTGATACATAATTACTTCTAATACATAAAGCACAGAGTTCACAGTATTTCATACTCAGACATCACAGACTAGGACAACAGAATACATCAGAAGAAGCAATATGTGCTTGGAAAACAAAATATTAAGTAGAGTAAAATATTCAAAAGCATGTTAAAGTTGCTGTTCCAGTAGATATGATCAATTCACTTACTTTTGACTTTTAGGTACTCTTTCATGTCTAGGTATAAGACTGTGCTTTCACATATGAGTATCTTAAATGGACGTGGTATACTGGTTTTGGCAGGGGTAGAGTTAATTTTTTTCACAGTGGCTGGTATGGGGCTGTATTTTGGGTTTGTGCTGAATATAGGGTTGATAATACAGAGATGTTTTTATTATTGCTGAGCAGGGCTTATACAGAGCCAAGCCTTTTCTATTTTTTGTATGGCTACACTGGTGAGAGGGCTGGAGGTTGCAAAGAGACACAGCGAGGACAGCTGACCCAAAGTGACCAAAGGAGCATCCACAGATTCACAGAACTGTTAGGATTGGAAGGAACCTCTGGAGATCATCCAGTCCAAGCCCCCTGCCAAGGGAGACCTGGAGAGATTGCACAGGAACTGACTGAGCTGTGTTTAGAATGTTTCCAGGGAGGGACAGTTCCAGTGTTCTGCAACCATCAATGCAAAAATGTATTCCTCATATTGAGATGGAACTTGCTGTGTTTTAGCTGGTGGCCTTGGATTTGTTCTGCTTTTGAACCCTTATCACATACAGGATTATTTCCCCACAGCACTACTTTAATTTTATTATTTTTTTTTAAATTCTACAATTTGTATATTGTATACAATGAACTTCCTCTTTTTTTGTGAGAGAGATTATTTTTAAGTCTCTCCGTGCTTACTTTGGAGGCCTTCTATGATACTCTCTCAATGTTATCACATTGCTCTCAGTTATGCTTTTGGGAAAGAAAAAGGTTCACTGTTTGTACTATGGAATTCCTCTCCACACACAGTGTTTATGTTGCTTAGATGTTTCTGGTCCTGACCTTCACTGGTAGAAATTCCTCAGCCAAGCCCTCACCCATTTGCTGAACATTTCTACTTCAGTGTTATCTATTAAGTCAATCTTCCCAGCCCCTTGATTTTCTTTTATGCTGTGTGAGAACAGTTATATTTGGCTTTTCTGGGGCTCCTCTACCCAGAGAGAATGGCTCATTCTTTTAATGTCCTTGCGAGTGAATGTCAACTCTATAAAAATCCTAGGATGTATTTTTCAAGCAGAAGAAAATGTATTCTTTTACTCTTATAAAACAAAGTATAAAGTTGCAATATTGAGCTTTTTTTTTTATTCCTGGATAGTTTATTTAAGAAATAATAAAAAATAATTTAGTACCCTATATAAGAGTATTTCTGTGTCTCAAGAGTTTATCCCTCAACCTGATTTAACATACATGGGCACCAAAAGAATTACAGAACTCTCTTTATATTTCTGTTTTCAGTTAGTGTTAATTTTCAAAAAGTGGCAAATTTCATAGAGTGCTTAATGGATTCTCTTTAAACTAGCTTCTGAAAACAGAAACTGTGTCTCATTTGGAACTACTGACACATATATCAAAGGAAAAAAATAAAAGTCATATAAAAGCACAAACAAGAAACCAAACAAGCAACCAAAAAATACCCACAAAACCCCACATCCACAAGGAAAATTTGAATATCAAGATACTAAAATTTATACTATAAATTCCTGTGGCTGATACAATTTGTAAAAATGATTGGTTTGATTTTGGAACAAGAGAAGGTTGGTCTTCGTCCTGGTATTCCAAAAATTAATTAGAGAGAAGGAAGAGAACTGAGAAACAATAGTTTACAAATGCCAACTGGATGTGTATACTAAAGCAGTATTGAGAACACTAGATGTACTTACTTTGCAATACAACTTTCTCACAGTGATTTCTTTGCAAAGAATATATGGAAATATTCAAAGACCATCAAACATGATTTTCTCCTCCTTTCTAGGAAACACTATTTGTTACTGTTTATTATTGAGATTGCCTGCAGAAGAGAGACTACTCACAAAACAGAGAAATAAGGAATATTCTGTCAACACTAAAGCTGGTCAGAAGTGGATAACTTTAAAAGGAGAAGGTAGGATGTCAAACACTCAGGTTTTGTTATGACTGAATATTTGCCTTTGGCTTAACAGCACTGAAGTATGTAGTATGAAGTTCTATTATAGTATTCTATATACTATGAAGTATTATGTGTCCTATTAATCCATGTTAGGAAAAAATCCCTGAGCAAAGCATATTTCCTATCATAGAGAGTTTCATTTTGTAGGGTTTATAATACAGGGATTCAAGTCAAGTCCTGAGCTTTACAAAAAAAGAAGAATGAGTAAATACCTGTGCTCTATCTTAAAATAAAAAAATGAATAATAATGCTGTTCTATGCTTTTATGGTTTTCACTCAGGGTTTTTTTGTTGGGAAATGGGGAAACAAAAACTCCTGCTACCAAATTCTTGTATTTCAGCCTGACATTTGTTCAAGTGAAAACCTTTCCTAAGGGCAGAGAAATCTTTTACGTACAAAACAAACAGACAGCATGCCAACTCCAAACATTTGGTGGGAAACCCAAAACTATTTTCAATTTTAGCTCAAAGAAAATATGCATAGGCATGCAATAAGAATGGGCTCAGGGAGAAAACAAGAACCCATAGATGATGCATGAAGTGGTAGAGTCTGAGGTTTGCTAGCAAAAAAAGTAATCAAAACCATGGCCCTTCAATTTTTTTTTCTAGCTTTCTCATTTTCCCATTTTCTAAGTCTTCAAAAAGCCAGTTACAGCTGTCAAAACACGAACCAGAATTTTGTAGTTGGAAAGCACTACTTTACATAAACCCAAAGATCTCTATTTGAAAGAACTAATATTCAACTGTTAATTTAAGCACAAATATATCATGTTAGACAAAAAAACAATGCTAAAACCTCATTGTACAGTCTATTAGATTTCTTTTTGTTGTTTGGATTCACTTTCACTGGGGAGGATAGAACATATGGAAATGCAATTGTACCAAAACATTGTAAAAGCAATTGGATCAAAAACATCAGAAAAACAATGCTTTCAAGTTTTGAGGTGGAATAGAGCCAGAAAATAATTTTTTTACTTAGTTTTGTCTATTTGAGTTTTGTCTATCTTAGTTTTGAAAATTATGATTGTCTTCATCTATGTTGAGAAGAAAAAGATAATCTTTGGAGTTCTGTATACCCAAAACCTGCTCCAGATACACGTATAAAACAAGAACCAACAAACTCATTGTGACCACGTCTGACAGGCTCATGAAAATATGTACTTTCTTTAAAAAATATAATTCTTCCAACCACTAGTAGGAGGTATAATCAGTTACCACTGATTAATCAAATGTTTAATCAAAACCACGTTTCAGCAGAATGACTAAGGTTTTTGAGGAATGTGGGACAACAGTACTCAATGAAGTCTTCACAAAGAAGACTGATAGCTGCTGCAGTAGATGAACTTCCACAAGCTTCATTTTTCAACATCATTGCCTCTTTTACGTATATTTCTCATAGCACAACTCTATTAAAAATATATCTTTGCTAACAGATAATCTTTCCCTTTTACTTTAGAACAAATTTTGAAATTGACTTCTTCCCTAACAAAATACTATAATTAAATTTCATCCTTCATTTTTAATTTTTGACACTTGCTTGAAAGTTATCATTAAAGATACTTCAGTGATTCCTTCCAGTTTTACCACTAGAACTCACATTTGTGTAAAGTCTACAGGAAAACAGAACAAAGCCTACTCCCACAGATAGCCAAGATAAGCAGCCCAACCATCTGACTACTATTTACCTCATTTTTCACTTTATCATTCTATCAGAACTCATCTGTTTTATTTTATAGTTACATTGTAACCTGTTAGATTTTATTTTTTTTCTTATTTTCTTGAACTGAATTAACAATAAAGGTCCTGATTGGCACACAATGTTTCTGATGAAAGAAGCATCCACTGACACTCACATGGTAAATCAGAGGTCTCTGTTTTCCTTTCTCTTAAACATCAGGATAAACACACACCCAAGAAAAGTAAAAGGCTGGTAATTCAAGTACTGAATTAATAAAAGGGCTTTCTTGTTGTTTGTTTTTTAAAATGCAACATAGGGAAGAAGCAGGTATTTGAATACTTCCTGCTTTATCATGTTAGTCTCAGACTTTTTTCCAGGCAGAACTGCTGAATTGTTTTTGAGATATTTGCTAAGCATAAATTTGGGGGCAGACTATTTAATTCAATTTATAGTTATGAGTACTTAATCAAATTTTGAAAAGCTTACTTCAGATAATTGATTTTCATTGAAAACCTTAAGTATTTTATTTCAAGAGCCAAAATGCATCATCTTGATAAAATATTTTTTCCTTGATTATTTTATCAAACTTATCTAGAGAAATAAGATAGATAAAGAGATAGGAGATACTTTCTAGAGAAGAATTATTTTGTTATAGTTTGTGGAGCGTCTCCGCCCAAAGAGGCAGGGATTTGATTTTAGACAGGCAGTGTTAAGGTGTGAGGTATGGCTTTAAGTCCCAGGAGGACCATAAAACCCACCACCCTGCCTTTGTTCTGGATTCTTTGTCTTTGGTTTATGCTCAGTTAAATCCTGTGTCAGTAACACCCTAATAAATGGACTCCTGAGTTTAACCAAAAGGAGACCCGTCTTACTGATTTCCCATGTTGGTCACCAGTGGCTGCACCTTCCCTGGACATGACTTGCTTGCGGTGTCATACAACAATAATTCAGACAGCAACTCTTCACTGAAGGTGCTGTATTCACATCAAGCCCGGATTTTTTGTTCCCAAGGTTGGGAGCCCAGCAGCATTGGTTAAGACAGAGATGAAGAATGTGTTGAAAAACTGCTTTTTCGGTGTTGTTGGGAACAAATTCCCCTCTCCCCTTTGTCAGCAGGCTGATATTTTCTTCTGCTTCTCATTGTGGTTTATACCCTTGAAGAATCCTCCTGTAGTTTTTGACATCTCTGACTAATTTTAATTCAAGCTGAATGCTAACTTTCATGCTCTGGAAATGCCATGTAGTTCTCAACAGGTATCTGTCTGCTCTCCCATCTCTGGCACACTTCTCTTTTACGTTTTACCAGACCCAGAAGCTCACAGTTAAGTCAAAGGGATCTCTTGCTCCACTTCTAAAGATGACCAACAGTTTTTGTGCTTCCAAGAGTGTTCTCCAAAAAACTGCCAGCACTCACTAGCTGCTTTATAGTCTATGGAAGATTCCTACAGAATCCCTCTCAGCTGAGCTCTGAGCAAGCTGAAGCTTGCTCTTCTAAAATCTATAAACTTTATCTTAATTCTCACCCTCATCATGCTCAGCAGAAGCCCTAACTCCACAACACAGTGATAAGTGCAGCCAAGACTGTAATAAATTGAGATAGTACAAATAAAGTTTTCTTGGTTTGTGAGTAGGAAGTCCAATGGCTACTCATTCCTTGTTGGTATATCTAACGTGTGTGAGAAAGCAGCGTTCTACTCATTCCAGGAACTTAGTGGGTGACCTGGGATTTTTCTGGGTAGTTGAAGTCACCATAAGAACCAGGTTCTTTTGATCTGAAACTTGCTTAAGTGACCCAATAATTACTTTCTTGAGCTTGTCATCTTGGTTTGGAAGCAGATGCCCCCTGTAAGATGCCCCTCTGGTCTTGACCCAGAGACATCCAATAGGGGTTTTACAGTGGCTGAACTTTATTTCTAGACTCCTAAGGTTCTCCTTAACACAGAACATGGCTTTGACTCCTCCTCCTCTTCTTCTTCCCCATCTCTTTTTAGGAAGCAGCCTAGAGCCATCCACCATGATCCAGTCATGTGAGTTGTCCTACCATGCTTCAGTTTTTCCTACGATATCATAAGTTTCTGAGTGGACATGGAGCTCCATTTCCTTCTGTTTGTTCCCCAGGTTGCGTGAAAGGCCACCACTTGAGGCAGATGGTCTTCTGGTTCCCATCTTGAGTCAGCTAGGAACAGCTATCGCTGTTCTGGTTCACCTGGCTGATTTCTCAGTTGGAGATTTTCTACTTTGGACTTGTCCTGTCCCATGCAGTGTATTCAGGGGAAGATATTTGTACATACTGTGGGAGATGTGTGGGAGAAAAAACAAACTTCTCTGGAGGTTCAATGAAAAACAACTTTTACTTGCAAACTTTAGAACATCTAGATAGAATAAAGCATTTGGCTACTTTGGATTATCCAAATGGAATATTGGCAATGTTTTCACTGGATTTTTACACCAGGCTTACAATATATTTCAAGAAGAAGTAGGAGGAGAGAGAGAGAGAGAGAGAGAGAGAGAGAGAGAGAGAGGTTAATGAGCGTAATTATTCATGATATTGAGTGATTTATACAGAGCTGATATATAAGAAGTCCTGAACATGAATTACCATGTAAACTTTAAATATATATAACTTTATTCCAGATATTGTAGTGGTTGACTAGTGCAGTAAAGTTATATTCTGCACTACACCTAATGTGATGCTTTTGTACTTCCTAGGTGACAGCAGATATAGTTGTTTCTTGTTTTGAAGTCAAAGATTAATAGCAGTCAGCTTCTTAGCTGTGAAGCACATCAGAAGAGCTTATTTTAATGTCACTCCAACACTTTTCCCCACAGAAAACATGGCCTTGAAGATGGAAGAATGAACAAGAAAAGGAGCAAAAAGAAAAAATTCTGGTTCTTAAGAACACTTCTCAGATCTCTCATGCATCTAAGGATGGCTTTTCAGCTTCTGCTAAAAGAAAAAAAAGATTGGTTCTCTTAAAAATAAATGTACAAATGTTATTAAAATTGCTCATGTCTGTTCTTTTTCCAGTTAAGATCTTTCTGTTTTTCAGTAAACAGGGTGACTCGTCAAATATCACTTACTAGTTTGTACATTGAACTTAAATGCCCATGCTTTTTTTTCCCCCTGTTACCATACACTATCATCACTAACCTTTAGCCTTCTTTTATTGTATTAGATATAGAATTGAAGGGCAAATAAAAATTTAAATTAAATTTCTGTATTCACGTTATCAATATCATCGCTTAACTAAGTTTACAAAAAATAAACATCACACACTAGTCACCTATTTTTCTGGTGTACATGTACTTTCTCCCAGCTAATTTCCCTGAGAAAATTTAGCTCATACAAAGTTCACAGAGTCTTGTAAGATGAGATTCCATTCCTTGTAATATCCACTTATTTTAAACCTGGGTTACAAGCATCTGAATAATGCAGGGGTAAAGGTTTACAATAAAGCCACAATACATTAAAAAATACTTTTTGTACCAGGGCTATTAATCAGTAAGTGGTAGCAGCTCAGAAAAGTAAGAGAAAAAATTAAACTGCCATAAATGAAAGATAATAGATGTCTGACAATGTCATGTTCCATTAAGTGATTTACCCAGCACACTCTCACTAGCCCTGCAACCTCTGGCACTGATTTCCATAGCAACAAATGGCAATGTTACCATCTGGAGCACATCCAGCAACAGGGAGAACAATCTCTAACAGTGGAGTTCAAGAAAAAAAAATCCATTATAGAAGTCTAAGTGTATACTTTACAAGAAATAATCACATGCTGGACAAGCCTGTTTTGTGAAAAAGTTGTTTTCCTCATGCCTAATAGTTCATGTTTTTTCCAGTTCCTCTTTCTAGCTTGGAAGGAGCATATATTGAGAAAAGACCTATTAGATTAAGACAGAGGCAAGCTGCAAAGTTAATCGTGGAGGAAGATGCATTATGTCACATCATTATTTCTGAACCTGGTACCCATGGTAATTCCTCTTTTACATCAAGGACCACCCTCCATGGTAAAATTATTTGATGACACACAACATCTCCTGGAAACTCATATGTGGAATTTTCTACCATCAGCCAGACTTGCACTTTCAGGTCATAGGCAGTCTGGTATTAACTCTGCTCAAGGTAAGGAATGTAATATCTTTTACTTCTGATTTATACAAAATATTTCTCTACAGCTCTGAAGTACAGGAGTTTGTCTTTTAGAGTGAAGACTGTTATTTATCCTGGTGGTCCCAAGCTCAATCCCAATTACAATAAATTGTTAGCTTTCTGCACATAGGTAGTATGTAAGCAATTACATTGGATACTTTTATCATTTATTATAATAGTTTCCAAAGACATAAAGCATTCTATCATCCAGGAACACCTACAAAATAAACAAAACAAAACATTTCCATTCTTTGTGAAGTCTCAGGCTGTTTTGAGATTTCTGAAGAATATTTGTTGATTCATTATTATGAGATGTGTGTTTTGTTTGTAATTCATCAGATTCTGCTATTCAAGCATTATCTTGGATCTTTCTGCTTCTCTGCACAGACTTTATAAACCACTGGTATTCTGTTAGCTGCACTCTGATGTGGCAAGAAGTGATGAAGACCAGCGTATCTAAATAGAATAGATATTTTTCAAACACACACAAAAAGTTATTTCAACAACAATGATCTTCTTTGCCAGATGCTGCTACATAGAATAAAGCCTCTGACTTTTGCTTCCTGACCTTACTTCAGTGATCATGAATGTGGCATCCAGAGATTAACAGTTTTCAATAAAAACTGGGCAGAGCTTCTGTGGCTAATGCTCACGAAACAGACACAGCAGGCTGACAACAGATTCCCCAGGCTAACACTGAGTTCTCTTCAAAAGAGAAAAGAATTGTAAATATTTCTGGAGAAATGTTTTAGCAGGTGTCTCCCCTGTTGCTTTAACTTGGCCTTTTTGGGGATTTAAAACTGAAAAAGAGTACAAAGCAGTGAATTGGGCAGTTAGAGCATTAAGGATTACAGAAATCACTGAGGAAGATCAAGTTTTCAAGACACATGAGATAAAACACATGTGTTTTTGGACAATGAGCTGTTTCTTGCTGCTCTTTTGTTTCACAGAGGTGGAAGAGCTTCTTCCTTTACTGAGTTACACTCAGATGATGTCATTTATATGTGTGGCTGGGGAAGCATGTAAGGAAACTGGGTATCTTAGTGTACGGCCTGCAATCTTCAGGAGTCTTCTGTTACACACTTAATTTAAAAGCTAAGGCATCTTACTCTCCATTATTTTACTAATGATTTGTAGCCAGTTTGATAGAACCATGAGGTCTTTCATTCCAAAAATATTGCATTGGACTTTTCCTTTACAGACTGCATACAGTTATTCTCTTTTTAAAAAAAAAAAAAAAAAAAAGATTTGATACTTTCCAGATGACCATTTTATACTGATAGACTAATTTGCCTTCCCACCTTAAATATAAACCCTGTATGTTATATAAAATACTATCACTTCAAACGAAAATGCCATTTAATACTGAAGCTTTTAGTATCTTCTGCTAACTTGCTTAGTATCTCTTCCTGTCCTACATCCAAGTAATTTACAAAGGTTTTGAAGAGCAAAGAGCAGAGGATGGAGTCATGAAGAACCCCACTAACGACAGGTTGCCAGTCTGATATCACCCTACTCACTATAACACTTTGTGTCTGACCTATCCGTGATGTGTTTATCCAGCTGTGTGCCAGATATTTTGTCCAGAAGGATCCTATGAGATACACTATTGAAAGCTTTACTGAAATCCAAAATGATGGCTTGCTTCCCATGGTAACCAGGCAGTTTATCCTTTTATAAAAGGAAATTGGGTTCAATAAGAAGGACATTCCTCTCATGAGGTCATGCTGGCTGTGAACAATGACTGTGTTGCCTTTCAGGTGTTATTTGGCACCCCCCCAGAATGTTCTTCTACATAACCCTACCAAGCAAGAAGTGAGACTTACAGGCCTGAAGTTTACGAGGTCATCCTTGCCCTTTTTGAAAACTGGGACACTGTTGGCCAGTTCCTAGCAACTGGGATCTTTCCAGATTTCACAAACTATTAAAAAAATTGCTCAGAGGGACCTTGCAGTGGTGCCAGCCAGGTCTTTAAGTATTTTTGGATGAATCATATCGGGATCCATAGAATTATAGGGATCTAGGTAGAGAAGAAGTTCTCTCACAACTTCAGGGTCAACTGCTGTTCTCTCATTCTCACAGCCATGGTCCGCTAACTCAGGGCACTGACAACCTCTTAGTGCTGAAGACACAGGCAAAGAAAGCCCTGAACTTCTCCACCTTCTTTATGTCTCTGTTTGTGGGGTGACCATCCTCATCCTGGGAGATGTAATTTCTGCACTGCCTTTTGCCATTAATGTATTTAAAACCTCCTCTTCTTGTTCCATCCCATGGTTCCAGCCTGCTTCAACTCCAGCGAAGCTTTGGCCACATGAATTTTCTCCCTGTGGCAAGCAGCATCTCTGTATTCCTCCCATGTCACCTCTCATTTCTTCTATGGGCATACACCTTCCTTTTTTACCTTATTTCCAAGAGAAGATCCCTGTTCTTCAGCCAGCCTTCTCTTCTTGACTTCTGACATTCGGGGATTTCCTGTTCCTGTGCCTGTAGGAGGTGGTGCTTAAAAAGTGACCAGCACTGATGGATTTTAACACCTTCAAAAACATTTTCCCAGGGAACCTTACTCACTACTTCCCTGAGCAGCTTGGAGTCTGCTCTCTTTACATCCAGAGTTGAAATTTTGCTGGCACTTTTCTTCCTGGCAACAGAGATGTTAAACTCAGTCGATTTGTGGTTGCTGTGGCCAAGATGGCCACCAATCTCCACTTCACTCACAAGACCTCCTCTGCTGACAAGCATCAAATCAAGCAGCATATCTTTCCTAGGCAGGTCTCTGAGTGCCTGTAGCTTGAAGTTTTCACCCTGGTGTTTTAGGAATCTTCTGGATCTGTTCATGTCAGCTGTGATGCTCAAAGTCAATTTCCAGCAAGTTGAAATCTCTCATAAGGACAAAGGCAGTTGATTTAGATGTATCTCTTAGTTTCTCATGGAATAATTCCTTGGCATCATTGTCCTCGCTAGGTGGTCTATATTAGACTCCCACAATGACATCCATATTATTTGTTTATCCCTTAATCATTACCCAGAGACTCTCAGCCCCATCACTAACAACTGTAAGCTCCATACATTCCAGCCCTTCCATTACATTGCAACACATCCCTGCCTTGTCTGCTGTGCTTATCCCTCCTGAGGAACCTGTAACCATCAAACATGGCCCTTCAGTCATAGAACACATCCCACCAAGTTTCACTTGTGCCAATGATGTCTAAACTCTGAGATTGGTACAAAGTTTTACGCTCCTCTTGTCAGCTTCTTTGCGTTGTCATGGGTGGGAGAGTGTCCTGGTTTACGGCAAATTTGGGAGAGAATTTCTGAATGGGGTCCCGGGGTCCCTCCAGAAAGCAAATTCAAGTGGCCCCTCCTCCAACTGGTTCAGGAAAAATATTTTCTTGGAAAAAAGTGGAAAAAAACTGTTTATTTAACATAAATTGATTAATATTAAACAATAAAACCTCTTGCTGTTCAATGAGATGGCACATCCAGAAAAAGTCCTTTTCACATGGTGTAGCTCGGCTCACTCAGTCTCTTATCAGTCCCTTCAGCACTGGAAAGTGCCAAGGCCCAGGCCCCAATGGGCCACAGGTGTGAACTCCTGGGGTTTGTCTGGGTTTGCAGTTCAGAGCAGGTTTGAACAGATCCAAGAAAAAGGGGAAAACCAGTAAAACAGTCTGGGGAGCTTCTCTGCCTCAGCTATCTAAAAACTAACTAAAAACAAAGGAGATCTCTGTCCTGCTGTCTGTCCATGCTGTAGACAACACAGTCCTGAGCAGGATGCAGGGGAGTGAGGGCTCTTTCTGAACACAAACTGCAGTTTCTTTTTCCCTCTGCTTCACTCTCAGAGCCAATCTTATAGGTGCAGAACTCAATATGTAACATAAACAAGGTGACTGGGAATACAAACATCATAAACTCTTCTCAGGACAGAGAGCTATCTAGCATTTCAAATATTGTTAATAGTGATATATTTGGCCACTTAGAGTCACAATTTTTTGCATGGGTTTCCCTTTCATCTTAGTCTTTCCATTCATAATCATCAGATTAATCTGATCTGCAGTATTGTTGTACTTGGACATAAGTAAGCCTGAGAATTATTAATATATTTTTATATATTTTATAAATTTATAATAAATTATTAATAAATTTAATAAATAAATAAGGTTTAGTATATTAGCTCTATTGCCATATTTCACATTCTGTTACTTTGGCCTTGTAGGTGCTGTGATGTGCAAATCACATCCACTCAAGCCTGCAGAAAAAGTTGCCTAAAAATTGTTACTACTCATAGTAAAAGTAGAAACTCGTAATTCTCCTTTCTCATATCTAGGACAGAAAAGTATTTTTCTAGACAGACCTGAAAAGAAGATGTGACTTTACTTCTGAAGCTGAACTATCTCAGTTTACCATGGTGGGGAGGGTGGGGGAAATGGAAATGAAAAGACTATGGACAATACAGCATCTTGAATACATCACAACAAATAAATGTACTCCAAATCATTCATTTCATCTCACAGCATTTGTAAACCTCCCAGCTATGAAGCTGTTGCAAAAGCAAAAGAAGAAATACACCTTTGAATGTTTTTTTCTCAACCCACAGAGTTCAGTGATACAATATAAGCCACAAACTGGTCAGTTTTTAAGTGGCTCTTGAAGAACAGTTACAAATCCAAAGACTCACCAGGAGAAAAGACGCTTAAATTCATAAAGAATTCTTACCTGCTGTTGAGACCAGTTGCAAGCTGAATACCACTCTGCAGAAGCAAAATTATCACTTTTTTCCCCCTTTAGCAAACAGAAGATACTGAAAAAACCATAGCTGCAGCAAGGGGATTTGTGTAGAGATGTGAATTTACTGTTCAAATGAAATGAAAAAACAGTTTGCTATATGTTTTAACATTTAGGGAATCAGTGACTTTTTAAACTTCTTACTGTGATGGCATAAACATGCTATCTTAAATTCTGCCAAAGCTTATTGAAACCCACGGCAGGTAACTTCACAATACTCCACACACTATGAAATTTAATTACATATAAGAAAATTAGGGTTGAGTTTAATTACTTGTGTGCACTTTTAATGAGCACATGTTCTGTTTGAGGATGTGGCTTGCAGATATCTTGACATTCAGATCAAATGAATTTGCTCACATGCTGTGCATTTTCTTTTGAAATTACTTTAAATTATGAAGATTCCTTACCTTTCTGGGGGAAAAAATCATGATTATTCTGTGAAGCTCAACAAAAAAGAAACAAATTTCTCTTATGTACAAAGCATGCAAGAAAATTTCACAGCAATGATATATTTCTTGTTATGCACAATCCTGGACAAGGAAAAACACCAAAACAAAAAAACCCAACAACTGCACAATTTTCTTCCTTTTTCCTACTTTATATAAAATAACCAAATCAGTTTTACAAAATAACCTGGAAAAACATGATAATAATTGCTACTCAGTTTATACATGCATATTATTTTCTTTAAATAAATGCATTCTACTCTCTTGTCTTCTCCCAGAAGAAGAAGTACCACATCCCTAAACAGGTAAGTGCTCCTGTCCAATTGCAGTTCAGACAGCATGTCCCCAGTTGTAAATAAATGTCTCATTATGCTTGCTGCTAGCTGACAAAATCAAGAACCTTCCTGTTGAATGCATGCTATGAAATTCTACTAATTCATTCAAATGAAATATTGAGATGACTATTCATTATCTATTACAGATGAAATTCAATAACGAGGAGTTGCACCTTACTTATTAATATTCATGCCCTAGCTTTCTCAGAGTGTTTTCCATAAGGATCAACATTGCTTGTGCTTATTTCCTCTGAAACAGTAATGTAAGGATCACTGCTCTATCCAGAGACCTCCTATGAAGAAGGATGTTTTACTGACCAGTGGCATGCAGCAGTGGCTCACAAAACAAGCAGAGTTTTGTTGGACCTGCTAGGTGTTCCTTAAAGGCTCTGAACCATGAAAATACAAGTTGCATCAACAGCTCAGAATAATGTGCCCACTTCCTTTTAAAGGAAGCTGCAACTGTGCAGACATGGTGCACAAAACAGTTTTTGCAGGGTCATCTTTAAAAAATACTGCCTTTTTGAGTTCAAAGGCTGGAAAAATTCACAAGCATGAAGAACTGGTCTTGATAAATGATTTTCTTACCAAATTAATGAGAAAAAATAAATTAACAGAATAGTGAAGATGTAATGACTAAAGTTAGAGGAAAAATATTGTTTCTGAAAGAGGCCAAAGCACTCTCTGAGTACTACTTTATTAAGATAAAAGAGAAGAAGGGAGACAGGGAGGGGGGAGAGTGGAGGTAAAAGGGAAAAACAAAATAATAACACATTTTAATTGTACACTGTGGATCCCTTCTGCCTCTTGGGAAGTGAGACATTACAGAATGTGTTCTTAAATCAGGTTTACCAAGTAGAACACAGTCTCTGCATGGCTGTCATTGTTTTCATTTAAAAAGCAAACAGTAGAAAAACAAAAATAAAGTAAAAAAAGTCAACTCCACTAGTGAGTTTTCTTTGTCTGCAACCTGCTATTGTCATGACTTAAACATGATCACAGTGATGAAAATTTACACAGGAGGCACTTACTGTTCTCTCAATAGCCTGGTTCAGGGGGCAGAAGAGGGAAAGAGGAGAATGTGGAAAACGACCTTACAGAAAAATAAAGGCCAGGGAAGACTATAGGACATGCTTGTTATCAAAGGAGTACTGGTTTTTTTTCTACCTATACACTGGTGATAAGTGATAGTTTTCCAAGTGTTCACTGTACCAAAAAATATTGCATTAGAGACAATTTAGCAATCCCAACAAACCATCTTTCAGACATTTCTTTCCAACTTAAGTGACCTCAAAATACTGTAATGCTAGGGCATTAATTCTATAGCACAGCATTTTATGCATCACTTCATCAGGAGACTAATAAAAGAAAGTGAGATATCAGGCTGGCTACAGAAATACTACAGGTTATTTGAGGAAAGATATTACACCTGCAACCATAACCCAGCAGTTGTCTGCTCTCTCTCTCTTGCCAGTCTGTCTCTGGTTCCATGAATCTGACAGCCAGGGAGAGAAGAATAATTTCAGTGGTTTTTTTGCACAGGTGCAATTTATGCAGCCTTAACTCTTTCTAAAGGTCATATTCCCCAGCTCATGCTCCCCCAAATGACCATGTTTCTTGTAAAGCTATTGTTCCTTCTCCCCAGAGGTTTAAAAAAAAATCTTCTACCCACTCAGTGCTTTTCTTGCTGATCTGAGTTCTCCTATCATGTTTGCTGTAGCCTGAATATACAGTAATACCAGGTTTTTAAAATTTTCAAAATTAGAGTTTTGGGAAAGCTTACCCCTCTCAGAAAAGGCAATGCAAAAGTTCGTTGGCTATCTTATTTCCTAAAAATTTCACTGTCTTAAAGAGCAGCATTAGGATTGGAGTTACAAAGGGTACTTTAAAATGTGATAATATGAAAGAGGTCTGCTCACTTGCCTTCTCATCAAATCAATTTTCCCTTCCTTCCTTCCTTCCTTCCTTCCTTCCTTCCTTCCTTCCTTCCTTCCTTCCTTCCTTCCTTCCTTCCTTCCTTCCTTCCTTCCTTCCTTCCTT
>NC_031769.1:84008520-84181193 GCF_001522545.3 Parus major
CCTTCCTTCCTTCCTGCCTTCCTTCCTTCCTTCCTTCCTTCCTGCCTTCCTTCCTGCCTTCCTTCCTTCCTTCCTTCCTGCCTTCCTTCCTGCCTTCCTTCCTTCCTTCCTTCCTTCCTGCCTTCCTTCCTGCCTTCCTTCCTGCCTTCATTCCTTCCTTCCTTCCTTCCTTCCTTCCTGCCTGCCTTCCTGCCTTCCTGCCTTCCTGCCTGCCTGCCTGCCTGCCTGCCTTCTTGCCTCCCTGCCTTACTTCCTGCCTTCCTTCTTCCCTCCCTCCCTCCTTCCTTCCTCACTTCCTTCCTCACTTCCTTCCTCAGCAGTAATGTAAATATATTTTCTTAAATTTCTTGGTGAAGTAATGAGGAAAGAAAACATGGAGACTTAAACACATTAGTACATAAAAGATCTCTGATTTACAAACATCTTAATTTTTTTTATTTTGCCAACAATAAATAAAATAAAAAACCAAAAATAAACTAAACTAAACTAAACTAAACTAAACTAAACTAAACTAAACTAAATTAAAATAAAATAAAATAAAATAAAATAAAATAAAATAAAATAAATAAAAACAATATTGGACAAGTTGAAGCTGTTAATATGTGGATTCTCTATTAAACCATGCATAATTTCAAGCAGGGAAAATGCAATGTAAATCCCCACACATGTAGCACACCTGATGGATTTCTTCAGTGTATTTACACTAGAGTAAACCACCACATTACATTCAAACTGAAAAATATTATTAAGAACTAACCCTGTTTGGACAAGCTGAGGCCCAAACTGACCAGATTTTCCAGCACTCATTTCAATAGACCGTGCCTACACCTATGGTAAATACACATCTAGATGTGTAAGCTGAGGCCCAAACTGACCAGATTTTCCAGCACTCATTTCAATAGACCGTGCCTACACCTATGGTAACTATAAGATATGCATCATTAAGTTGAAGGGACTTTACTAATCATGGTCCATTTGTGGTCAGCCTGTTTAATGATGCCTTCTTGCACTGTAACTAAACTGTTTACATGCCCCTGGAGTCAGAGTGAAATCTATTTTTTGCCTTGAATCACGGGAAAAAAACCCAAACCAAACCAAACCATCTTAGATTAGGTTTTGGAGAGTTTGTTTTTTTTTTTTAATTAATTGGATCAGTGCAAGTCAAATTGACAATGGCAAATTATACTGGGAATTATTTTGAATGGAACAGAACAGAAACAGAACCTAATTCTGGCTGGAAAATACCTGATAAGTCTACATTACTTATTCACTATGTGGTTCTCATCCTTCCTGCTAATTAGAAAAGAACAAATTAATCAAGTTAAGAAAAAGACAGAATATTGCATGAAAAGAACATTTGTTAATATGAATTAGACTAAGATTTTAACTTGAAAAGGAGAGAAGAAGACAAATATGATAGAAGTCTAAAAAATCATAATTTGTTTGCAGGAGATAAAGAGGGAAAAACTATCATACAGAGATTTAATATTTGCCTTTCCTCCCAGCATAAGAACTCATGAGAAGCCATTAAAATTATCAGGCAAAATATTTAAATGGAAGCAAAAAAGAGGTACTTTTAATAATGCACTGATGGTAGAACTCCCTACATGAACAAATTTTGGAAACCAAAAGTGTAAATGGGGATTAGACACCTGAATTAAAAACAGGTCCATGGATGACCAATAAACTTTCTGATCTGCATGTAATCTTTGCCTCCACAAGTCCCTAAACCTCTGCCAAAAGGTGGGAATATATAACCAGATTATAGATTAAGATTACTCTACACATGCCTGGTGCCTTCTACTCTTTCCCTAAGCAGCTGCTGCTGGCTTCTACCAGGAATGGGTTGCTGAGCTGGCTGAACTTTTGGTCTCATAGCTCTAGATGGTGACATATGAATTAATTCAACCCATTTAACCTGCTCTTGAACTTAAATGAGTACATTAAAATAACTCATGTTCCCCCACACTAAAATTTCTAGTTCTCATAGAATTTAAGCCTAGTGTCCAAACTATCCTTCCAGGAATAGCAGACCAACATTCAGACTGTCCATAGAGATGCACAAGTTACCAAAATTTAAATCCTGAACTATGAAAAACATTAAAACCCCCAAAGCAAACAAACAAAAAGTTAGTGTCACTTGATTTTCCAAATAAAATTTCGTGGTGTAAATGGCCCTTCAGAATCCCACTTGAAAGCTGGGTTCAGCTTTGAAAGAAGATGCCTGCAGATAGCACAAATTTGCCTCAGCTGAATACAGGTTTACAAACTTTGTTGTTTTTCTTTTCTTTTTCCATATGGCAACAACATACAACTTTAAAATATCTGCTATTATACTTCATAGCACCTACTTTTAAGAGATAAATCTGCAATGTGCTACTAAAACAGGGCCAAAATAAAGAAGTAAAGGGAAACAGAATGTTCTCATTAAAATACTGTCAGTCCATCTGGCCAAGCTTAATGTGTGTTCAGTCTAAGGTGAGTTATAGATTTGAGGTGTTTGATGTCAATTTGAGGAGATGGGTCTGTACCCTTGGCTAGCATAACTTATTTCTTTCTATATCACTTTAAGCTGAGTTGTTATCTTTTGAGGCAAGTCCATTTTGTGTAAGACAAATTTAAAGTCTGATTTGACACTGGTTTATGAAAATCTTAGAGATGGTCAGTAACATTCAGACAAAATATTTCTCCATCATTTTATATATATAAAATCTAGATTAAAATTACTTTCTAATTTATCGTTGTTAGGTTTTATAAATTTCAAATAGACTGTGTGGGTGTCAACATTATCATTTTTATCTTAGCATTAATTGCCAACAGTCAGGTGGGCTGAGAGGGATTCAGAACTCCTGTGGCTGGTTGTCTCCAAGGCTGAAGCTTTGCAGCTTGCAAGAGGATTCCTTTGTACTTAACCAGCAGGGCTGGGCTAGAGGGAGTTTCTATGAGTGTTGAGAGCTCCTTTACAGCTGCATCAAAAGGAGGGACCTTTTCTGCATCACTGTTTTCCCTCTGTGTTTGAAGTTTTTTCTCAAAGGTGTTTGTGATTCTTCAGTTTTAACTTCAGGTATCATTGCTTCACTTGTCTTGAGTGCTACCGATCGTCATGAGTGATTGTCTTACATTTTCCACTTAATGTTTAACCTTCTTGTAAGAGTTTTTGCCCAAAGCACTGCTGAAGCTTGCTGACTTTATCCAAAGCACTATGCAGCTGCACTCCAGCAAGGAAGTGTTGTTACATGTCAAGGATTAAGATGCTGGAACTCTTGCAGGTAGTCAGCAAACACCAGAATTTATGAAGGATACTGTTTAATGGGGGTAAGGATGTGTTCTTTACATTGAGCATCAAAAATTTTCTGGTGCATTTGTGAACACCAAACAACTCAAAACAAAAGTCACACATTCAGCAGTTTAACAACTTAAAGCTCCTGCAGTTAGGCACTCAAGAGATCAAAAATAAATTAAAATTAAGCAAAACACACATATGGAGACTGACAAGTGCTAAGATGTATCATTATAACAGCCTCTCATGAATATACCAATAATTACATTGTGTTTTCAAGAACATTTGTGTTGATGAATATCTTTCTATATATTGGATAACTAAATTTGTTGGCTTGTTTAAACATGTATTTTATGGCACCTCTTTTGTTACTTGTCCATTGATTTTTATTTTTTTTTTACTTAGAGGGAGGTACAAAGAAACTGACAACATTCAAATCACTGAAGTTTAGAATTAAGTTGCTAAAAATGAATACTTGACATGGTTGCATAAAAAAAAAATAAATACCAGGACAAGCTGTCTTTGTGACACAACAGAGGCAATCAGTTCCTAAGCTGCTGAAATAAATGAAAATTTCAGCCAGCTGCCAGGCTATTAAACTGATTCTGACAGAATCAGGGATCAGGATAGCCACATAAGCAGGTGAAGGCCAAGTGTTTGCCTGGTCCCAGATGTCTGTAAACTTTATCTACAGTTAGAGTCATGCTAAGACTCAGAAAATGTTTGTCTGGCCTCTGTAGACTTGCAGCAGGAAGACAAAAGTATCTGCTTGTGTAGGTCTAAACACTTAGTGATGCTAAAGATAACTTGAAAATTAGATGTGTCTGCACTTCCTAAAATGGGAGATTTAAGAATATACTTCAGGAGAGTGTAAGGTTGTGATAGGAAATAAGAAAAAGAGATTTGTAAAATCCTAAGAAAATGCCATTCTTTTATTCAGCTCCATTGCAAAATATCATTCTTTGTCAAGTTTATAAGCATCATCTCTCACAAAGTGACCTTTGCGCTGGAAATGTTCAAGTCATCAACACCTGTGTTTGGACCATACCAAGTTAGGTCTTTTTTGGTTGAAGTTCTTTAATATTTAGATATGAACAAGGGTCAGGAAAAGACCACAGAAAGAAAGTTACTGAATCCTTTACATTTATTTTGTCTCAGAAATTTAGCTAACAGAACTCTTGGTGTCCTGATATGTACAGAATGGTATGATTTTTAAAGAAATTTGATGTCACAGTATTGTCCCAGTACAGCTGGCCTGGACTGGACAAAATAAATCTGACCATAACACAATTCAGCTAGCCTAGTTCATGCCTGAACATGTCCCTGGATAAGTTACAGAGGACCCTCAGCCAGCCACACTCAAGAAGAGAAGCGCATCACTGGCCAGGAAGATGGGCAGGGAGAGAGTTCTCAGCCAATGGCTGTATAGCCTGGGAGATTTGAATTGGGTATTTAAGTGACTTCTGAATAATAAACGAGGTTGTTTGTCTCATGAGCACCTGGAGCACAAGTTGCGGATTTTCTTCTCCCCACCCATGACTGGCATGTTACAGCTTGAGACTCGAAAAACCACACAATCCGTTTTGCTATTATTTGCTCAATTTCAAGAAAAATACAGTCAGCATTCAAATTTCCATTTGGTTATCATGAAGCTTTGAATATCCTCCTTTTCCTAATGTTTTCTATTTTTTTCCATAGCTTGAATTCTGAGGGCACTGGTTTACACATAACATAATTTTATTATCCACCAGTTCAAAGCACGGAATTATTTCCCTTAAATCTTCTATGTCAGAGGACATTTGAAAAACATTGTGAATTAATGATGCTATAATTGTAAGAAGGAGAATGACAGTGGGCATTTTTATCAGTGAATCTGAAGAAGAAAGCAGCAAATGTCTTACATGAGTAAAAGTCTCATATGAGTTAATGTAGTTTGCAGTGAAAATTACATATGTTCAATTTATATTCCTTAAAAATCTCTATCTACTCTTCAGACAAAAGTTTAGGGACACATGACAGAATTATTTCAGAACAGAAAGAACACCAGTAGGAGAAGGAAAAATTCAATCTAACACACAGATCCATCATGAGTGTAGAGTACACAAGCTGCATGTGTCTCTGTCCATTGGCAGGAAATCACACAACAGTGTTTAATTGCTCCTGCATGTCTGAGAACTGCAGGTGGATGAATGCATAGCTTACAACAGTTTATTACTTCTTTAGTACTATGCATCCCTTCAATAGCTCTGGACTTGATTTCTGAGATTCACAGTAAGCAAAAAGCTCAATGAAGCACAAACATTTTATTCAATTCTTCATTTCTTTACTCTCTTACCTTCTTAAGTTCTCTTTGACAAGGAAATTTGGAAGCCTGGATTCTTTTGCCACTGAATGTTATTAGATCAAACTAATTTAAGGAATTATTTTTCTTTCTCCTTTCTCCCCTCCCTGAATGCATTGTGTTGGAACTATAGTATCCCAGAACAAATACAGGGATATCCCAAGATAGACAATAAAGTATGAAATATATCCTTCTAGCATAATAGGGGAACATTTGGTAACATATTCTGTCCTCTGCACAATGTGCTCGTTTCCTGTGAACTCAGAGAAAAACACCATGGGATCAGAACCTGGAAAACTTACCATGCTAACTTGAACTAGATCTTAAGTAAATGCCTAGATTCAGGCAAGGAGCTGTTATCTCTGAGGACTCAGTTATGTGTTCAGATTTGGCAGAATTAGGTTCACAATGAAATGAAGAGAGCTTAGTTCCCCTTTTCCTGTTCTTTCAGAGAAATTTGAAAAGAGGAGAGAAGCAGTTCAATGAGAAAATAATTTACATTTATAACTGCTAATATTTCCTTCAGGTTTCTATTAAACAAAATCCTTTAATTTGTGAATATTAATAAGGAAATCAAGGTATTTCCTCTCTGCAGTAAAGAGTGTAAAATAAAATTTTTAATTTTGAAGATTTTGAGACATGATTTAAAAGTTATTTAAATCAAAGTTATTAAACTTTGGTATCATTAATTTTTACCATAGTGTGGAGGGAGTTCAGTTGCCAGTCAGATTGACCATTAAACAGCTTGTTGAGCAGGAAATAGGTTTCCTGTGTTACTTTGGCTTTTTTTTTAACAAAAAGTACTCAGTTATATATGTGGGAATGAATGCATTTTGTCTGTATCGTTTAGTTTCCCTCGAGTTTCAATGACTGAGTCAATTTGGTGCAGTTCCAACACAAATGCCCAAATTCGAAGGGGTTTTATTGGCTGTTTCCCTTCTTTCTTATTCTAACAAGAGGAAAAAAGTAGGGAACACCTGTCACTGAAACTCAGTTTTTTGACATGAAAAAAAATGAGATTTGAGGTTTTTAGTAAGAGCTCTTTAAGGATATACTGCAATACTCATTCAAGGAGATATTGCAATGGCTGGGTAGAAAACACTTCCCTGACCTGACCTGACCTCAGACCTGCCACCTCATCCAGTGGCCTGAGCTCCAGATTTAGCCCTCTGTCCTCCATCTGTGTCCATTGTTGGAGTTTGAAAGAAGCCATCCAGCTCAGTTACATCAGGCCATCATTTTCTGACAGACCTCACTGCGAAGGAGGTTTTGGTCTTTTCAGCATATGTAAAACACTGTGTAAAATATGCTATTAAGACTAAGGAAATACCTTTTTTTTTTTTTTTCACTGTCCACACCCTCTTTTTGATTTCTCTTTGTCTGCATTACTGAGTCATGTGCCTGTTTCCAGCCTCTTTCCTTTGCTTCTGCTGGCTACTGTCACATGCCGAAGAAACCATACCAGTAGCATCACACCACTGGTTTTCTCCTACCTCTTTGTCCACCTTACAAAGGTTTTATGCCTTCTTGTGGCCATGCTTCTCAGCCCTGTGGGTAATCTGACAGCAGCAATTTGAGGTAACGAACCTATTAAGTTCCTTTTGGAGAAAGCAAAGTGTTTATAACTTTCTTTGCTCCGCTGAGTTCAGACACTTGCTGTAAAATTAATAGCTGGTGTCAGAGCTAAAAATAACTGCACTTTTTAAAATAGGCATGTGCCATCTTGACATTCTTCATTTCTTAAGTGCATGACACTTTGCCTGAGAGATAACAACCTTTATTAGAATCCAATGGCACTAAGGTAGTATTATTTTTCACTCTGTTTTCTCTTGGTTCTCTCTGCCAACATAGAGAGATTTCATTACTTTTCCACACGACAACTATATGTAAATATATATATATAATATATAATATATAATGTGAATACTTATGTATAAACATGTGAATATATATATACATATTTACAATCTACATATTATATATATATTTACAATAATAAATGAAACTTTTGTATTTTCAGAAAGTATCCCTAGTTAAAAAATAACTCTGTAAAATTCTCTAGCTTCACTACTGGTAAGAACTTAAAATTAATGTGGTTTCACAGCCTTCAGGGAGACTTGAAAAGTGAGATGTTCAATCCTCTCCTTGCATGATTTCAGCCTTGGTGATCGTAGGAACAATCAACTGAACAAAGAGTGCTCCCAGCTGAGAGAGAATGTATGGAGATAGAGGGTAGGAAAATACAAAATTTAGAGGGTTCTGTGTCTCTATCAAGTCAAGGAAGGTGTGAAAAAGAAGATCAAAACAAATGCCACCAGTTCTGAAAGGCACTCCGCATGTTTATTTTCACTGAGACCATCATCTCACTTCCAAACTGGGGCTTATTCCCTCTCATGTCTGAGTGAAGGGAAAGCTTCTCTCACTACAGTTTATTTTTGGGTCTGTTCTCAGGGTACTGGGAGCTCAATCTGGCTACTGTGACCTGTTCCAACATAAACCATGTGGAGGGGGACAGAGGGTATGGCAGGAACAATCCCAGAAGTTACAGTTGAGTCACATTATTTCTTTATTAATATTTTGTTTTCACAAATGTTGCAGCATATCACTGTCCTCTAATTCACACATGCTTCTTCTTCCTAGACTGATAATTAGATATGGACATGACTGTCTTCATATTAGTATTCTTTCTATAAGGAAACAGTGCTTTACATCAAAAAAATGTGGAGAAATAAGAGTAAGAAAAAGTAAGATGTTTTGTTTTTTTGTATTTCTCCAGAGAAGCTTAGAAAGTATTAGTACAAGCTTGCTCTTCTTCAGGACAGCAATAACATTCTGGAGGACCTTTTGTATTTTCAGATTCAATTAGCTCATTCACTGACTCATGAATTTTGCATGTCTAAATGACACATCTTGATTTTGACTGATCTTCATTTGTATTAAGTGATAAATATAAACCAACCAGAATGTAATAAAAAGTTCAAATTAAAAAACAAAAACCAAAACTCAAACCTAACAAAACATTTAGATAAAGATGAAACTATTTAAAGAAACAAGACATGAAATTAGTGAAAATTTTTCCTATAATCTTTGGAGTTTTCTTTTTCGCCTGAATTGCTATAAGTGCTCTTAACCATAGAATTATCCAGTCATTCAAGAAAAAAACATAAACATAATAGAAGCATACTTCTATTCTACTGACTTTTCCTGTAGTATGTTAGCAGTATTAAGTTATTCACTGAGTGATTTGGCAAATATTTGTTGTGATTTACTCTCATTCTCTGTATTTAAGCGATCAACATATTTTATATTTTTTAGTTAATTGATCCATAGAGTTTCATAAAAACTCCAAAACACAAAACAATATGGAAAATGGTAAAGGTTTATAGAAAAACAAACAACAGTGTGCTTTGGATAGCACCTTAAAATTTTTGACTGTTGTATGTTCTTGTATTTTCTCTACTGTCATTTAAAGTAACCCCTAAATGGCCTATCATCTTTGAAAAGTTCCTCTTCATGCTCATGAATTTCATTTTCTTGCATTCAGTATTGACCTAGTAGTCAGCTTGATGCTCTTCATCCAACTTCATTTATCTTGCTTGAGTAATCAACCATTTTGGCAGTACACAGAAGAGGTCATCTCTGCACTCCTCACCAGAAGCCATGCAATATTTCCAGTTTCTTCAATCAGCAAACAAGGTTGTTGGCAGGGCTACTGTGACAACAGATGTTTTTGAGAGTTCTTAAGCAAAGGTTACAGTCACAGAGTTATAACTTCACATCATTGTTTGTGAGTGTATTTCTGAGTGGATAATTTAAAGAGTCTAGTGTCCATGTCTGGTAATTTGTTACCTGTCCCAAATGGGACCAAAATACAACTGAGATGATAACTCAGTTATCATCAGTCAAAGCTAAAAATTACATAAATAAATAAATATCAGAGTTAAGCAAAGGGAATTCTCCATTTTCTGGTAGCAGTTGACCATCCTTCAGTGTCTGTAAGCTTGTTGTCAGTGTGCGTCAGTACAGCCAGCCAGCTTGTGAACGTTTCGGTTCGGCTCCAACAAACCCCTACTGTGTTCCAAATAGCAGGGAAGCCTTTTCTTCTTGCTCATTTTACAGAGGATACACATGCCTGGGGAGAAAAAAAAAAGAAAAAGGCATATTATGGCATTAATTCTGTTGTTCTGCCGTGTTCTCAGCCGTGCTCTTCACTGCAGCACTAAAGCTCACTCACTCACTGTTCACACCTGTCTGCTATGTAAGTAAGCATTCCAAGTTTTACCCAAAAACAAAATCATTCAAATGGCCAAAAACTGAATAGAATCTGGGCTTGGAGATATTTCAGGAATCATCTTTATGATTTATTATAACACAGTATCTTCTTACTGCTGCTG
This sequence comes from Parus major, assembly GCF_001522545.3. Taxonomy (NCBI): domain Eukaryota; kingdom Metazoa; phylum Chordata; class Aves; order Passeriformes; family Paridae; genus Parus; species Parus major. The sequence goes on from NC_031769.1 coordinate 84,018,536, forward strand.
TTCAGGAATAGTATGAGTGAATCAGCTGAATTAGTGACAAGTATAAAAAAACTTTAAATCAATGTCTGTGCCCCTTTTAGAGCAAGGAGTAGGTAAACTATGTGTAGGCATACCTGCAGCAGCCTTGGGAGACTAAGTGCAGAATGACAGTAGCACCAGAAGCTAACCATTGCCTCTTTTTAACCTTATAACCTCTTTTTAACCTCATACCTCTTTTTCTCCAGGAAAATAAAAACAAAACAAAAACAAACAACACCCCCCCCCAAAAAAAAACCCAAAAAGACTAATCAACCCTATAACATCAATTTAACTGAGTTGTGCACTCATATGTCTAATGTGAGTGAAATAATCCAGTAATTGTGATAGAATTTTAAAAAAATTGGAGATTAATTTCCTGTTATATGGAGCCAGATAACTTTTGTGAAAGCATTGCTTTTGAAAGGACTGATAATTGTCCTCTTTTGCTTCTTTCTCTAGTAGAAAATTCCAAAATAAAAGATGTAGACGAAGGAAAGAAGAAAGAGAAAAAATGGAGGGGGAAAATGAGGAGGAAGGAATAAAGGAATAAGGAAAAGGAAAAACAAAATAATACACAAATTATATTATGCAACACAGATCGATCCAAAAGTTTTAAAGATGTCTTTGGCTGGATTTCAACCTATCCAAAGATAACAATTCTGGCTGTAACAATCTACAAACTACAGATCAGAATCTGAAAAGACCAAATGGGGAAAGCTCTTATACAAGATATAAGGTTAGTATCTCCCAGTATTGTACAGTCAGTCTTATAATAATGCAAATAGGTGTAAATTAAGATTTTCCCTTTAATATACAACTTTTAAAATGTATTGGTTAGATATAGTTGCTGTCTCCATCAGTTGTATACTCCATTAATGAGTAAATGTGTTAGAACTCACACAATAATAATATATAATTTAACAGGAAGAAAATATTCATGATTTGGTTTTAAAGACATCCTAAAGTATGATTCCATTCTGTCCATTTTGTAAAAACTTTTGCTGGAGTTTCTGGACAATAGCAGTTCCAGTGACATGAAAGACATTAGGTAGCTGCTTTATGCAAGAAGAACATAAAAATTTGGTCCATTCAGTTTTGTACCAACTCAACTGTAAGAAAAATGCTTTTATTTTATTCCTTAAACTCTGAAGTGAGCAGCTCTAAAGAGGGCTGAGATGGTTTTGCTTATCATCACATTCTGCCTATTATTGTCAGATGTAAAGCTATGCTGAAAATTTCTTGCCAGTTTTGGTATTCTCTATTTTACTATGACTTGCAAGATGTCTTGTCAGATCATCTAAGCCTGCTGAAGACTGTGTCAACCTAAAATAGAGAATATTGCCTCATTTCTCTGGTCAAAGGAAATGACTAGCAGATGATGGCCGAGGTTGTCACCTAAAACTGTAACAGTACTCAGACATTCTTATTTAAAATGTGCATTATTATTAGACACATTCTGCTTTATTTTTCTGCTGGAGATAGGCTGTAAAAGTTAATTATGAGCCAGAAATACTTCTCTGTGGACTGTCAAAGCCTAGAATATAAGGGGGATAATGTGTCTGTCTCACACACCAATGCCCAGATGGTGGTGGAGCCAAGCAAGGATTGTTGGTAATGACATGGGGTGAGAAGGAACAGGATATGGCTAGGAATTTGGACCATATGGAGGTAGGGCAGCCCTTTTCTGGGATAGTTATCCTTCTTCTGCCTCCTGGAGACAAGCACAGCACAGTACAGTGCAAGTGTGCAAATGAGGTTGAGAAGCAGGTATGGATTGCATGGGAGGATCAGGAGCACTAAAGACCCTTAAAGCCCTCAGCCATTTCTAGAAAGGCCTAAAAGAATGGACTGAACACGATAACTCATTTGTAGAGAAAGTGAGAAACTTAGCTCCAGGGTAATGTTAATTCTCTATGAAAAGGTACCCCCTTGTGGCCTAGGTGTGCATGTACCCCAGGGTCCTGAAGGTCCCATCAGCTGGACCAACTCTGGAGACAGGACTGGTGATCTCCCTCTTTCTCCCTTTCCTCCTCTCTTTTTCTTTCACACTCTTTTATTAATCTCTCTAGCTCTCTTTTTCCTTTCAACTTACATCTTTATCCAAACCCCACTTCAATGTGCTTATGCTGCCTAAAGATTCTTAGCTTTTTATATATTCTTTATGTATTTGCAGATTTGCAGACTTTTATATGCCTAGGTATAACTTCTAGTACTCTTCCAGCTTTCTTTCTCATTGTGAACAAATGCTTATTGATGCATTCTTAAAATTTTGTTCAGTCTTGCTTGTTTGTTCACCAAGGACATTTTATTTTGCACTATGTAGTCTTAGACATAAGAATGGTATGGTAGGGGACTGGGGGGAGAGCTCCAATGGGGAAGAAACAAAGGGAGATTACTTAACCAACTGCTCCTTTAATTGGACAATATTGGTTATATATTCCAATTGCTTGATCTTATAAAATTGTACAGATCTAATTCTTAGCACGGTTTTTCTCCATATTGTATACCTGAAGTCTTTCTAGTAAAGATTTTCTTTTATGTTATCAGTCTTATGTTGTCTGGAAAAGTTTGTGTTCTATTTCTAGGCATCAGTGCTAGAAAATCAAGGCTTAATTTATACCAATTTCCATGACAGGTCTAATTTACTAAAAAAACTTTGTAAACTTTTGCGCACCTTCTGACTTTTGAAGTTCTTTTCAGCCAAGAGCATCTATGAATCTTGTGTGTTCTCCCTTCCTGTTAAGGGTGAGATGCTGCATGGACACACATATACTGAAAATCAGCTCAAAAACTGCAGGAAACAAATTAAAGGGAAATAAATGTTAGCACCTTCTTTAGTATTCAGTGTAACAGCCTTGTTTGTTGTTACAAGGCATAAGAGCATTTTTGGTTTAATTAAGAAATTGGTTTAAAGAACAGTCTGCACAGGGAGTTGAAGTAGGACTGGCCTGACAGAAAAAAGACACCTTGTTTTATAAATGGTATATAAACCATTTGGTGAACTGAACACCTGACTAGATAAAATATATTCTTATTGGAAATTTCTTTCATTTTATTTTTGCACAGAGAAACTGCCCTGATCCGGAACTTCACATAAAAATGTAATATACTGTGGATTTTTCTTTCTGTTTTATTAATCTCAACTGCTTTCAGTATGTAAAATCTATTCTATTTTTGCCTGTTAGACAAAATTACATGTTATTCAGTAAAAGAAATTCATCATTCATTAGCTTTTTCAACCACTGTTATGGCTGATATCTTTTCCCTCTGTTTCTCCAGGGAAAGTTTTGATTTTTCAGCACTCAGGTTAGATGCTAGTCCCTTCCCAGCAGAGCTTTTTATTTTCAAATGGGACATAATGTAGAAATCCACAAGCTAGGTCCTAAGGTCCCAGAGCTGTGTTGTTATGAGTCTGCACCTCAGTAAATGAAAAGACCATGTTAGGTGAACCATAAAGTGTTGTTTCTAGTGTAATATTGATTTTGGAGCCTACAAGTTAGGCATTGGTATGGCAAGAACAGGTAAGCCCTTCTTTGGACCAAATCTGTATCTGCCTGGTTGAATATTAGACATTTACGTAATAGAGCTAAGGTGTTAGGTGTTGACATCACATCACATCACACTGGGCTTTATATGGAAAATCTGGAAACTAAAAGCAAGAGATCTCAGGAGAGCTTTACAAAATAGGATGACCTATTTAAGGAGCAATAATTTTCAGTGAGGTCAGAGCTGTTCTTTTATCAAAATAAGCTGTGGGTAAAAAAGATTTTGAAAAGTATGTTTAATTCTTGCAAGAGGCATTGCTACACTGATCAATAAATAAGACATATAGCAACTTTACTACCTAGGTGTCCTTAGGAAGTCTCATGGACAAATTAACTCTACTCTCTTGCAAGTAATTTGACACAGTTCTAGTTTGCACACATCATAAAAGAAAAGCAAAGATACTTCTAGCTATGATACCTGATATGTTATATTATATAAGGCTTCCTTAATAAATTATTCAAGGGATATTAATTTTAAACATCTTCTCTACTGAAAGTCCAAATAAATGCAATGTTATCAAGGTTAATTCACTCTCAACAATAGCTATGAATGAATTCAGAGGCACATAAAATGAGTAGAAAGCTACAAGAAATGTTAGCAATACTGAATTGCCGTCCTGGAATCAGCAACAAAATGTGCTGTGTCATGTTGTCAATTCATAGTTTATGAGGGACACGGATTTAAAAAGCTTTTCAAGTCAGTAGTTCTGGACTCCATCTTTTAAAAATAAAATTAACATTATAAACTTATTTTGCTTCAGTTTCTAAATTAATTCAACTATGTTTTAAGAGGCCCCATGACAGTATTGCTGGAAAAGATGATTATTTATAAAGTCTTCTGAGTTTCTATTGAATACAATTTTTCACTTTGTGCTTTAGATTTTTTAGAGGTTGTTTTTGATCATGAGAAAATTTCAGTTATTGTGTTGACACCATTACATGTTGGTTTCAGTATTACCTGACCTTTATGTTCCTCTCAGTGTCTAGGGCCTAGACCATTAAGAATTTCTACAATCAGCCTTTACTCACAAAATAGCAAGGGCAGATTCAAACAAAAGAGGTACTGCACAAGGCTGGGAGTGTTGGGTAAAGACTTCTTACTGAACTGCCATGGCAGTGACAGTCCCTACTCCTTACCCAGCACACAAGACTGGATTATGTGCCAGTGATCATCCGTGCTGAGCAGGTAATGCTTTGTCAACAAGGCTTCTTGGCTTCACTCTCACAAACAATGGTAGGCTTTTGGTCAGAAATGCTACACTTGGCACTCTGCTTCACACTTAAATCCCTGGATACTTAAGTTTCTGTCTGTGACTCCTGGTGGATTTTGAAGAGAAGGCTGGCTGCACCTTCAGATTTAAAATGTTTAGTCATTATAAGATATGAACAAATGTATGAAAGAAAGGTGTAAATACTATCATATTTTTGATATTTTGTGGCAAAATTTGGATCAGGAGGTAATATTTATGCATGCAATAACAATCAGCAATAGAATCAGAGGGGAGTGGGCTGTGTTAGAAACAGTGTATTTTTTTATATTTACAGGCAAATTGTGTAGAGAGAATTTACCACAAGAAGACTCTAGTAGTCCATAACTGGGGACAGTAATCCAAGGTATCCTTTTAAATAACTTTATTTTAATCTTAGACATCCAGGCTAAGAAGGACGTATAGATTCCAAGGCAGAGATACTCTGACTGCCAAACTTATCAGTGATGTGGTAGTAAAGCAATTAGTGCTGCAATAAATTTTGCTTTTGCTATTGACAGCAATACAAGCACAGTATCAAGGAACAAGTTTTCTTACTCATATGATGGAACATGCAATGCTTTTACATTTCTAAGAAAAGAGACAGAAAGAGGCTAAATGTCTTTTTTTAAGTCTGCCATTAGTTCTTCTAAATCATAGATTTTATCAGGATTTAACTTTATTTATTCACTCTGCTTTTCCAGCTATCTTAGTGTGTAGAGCTGCTGCAGCTTCTCAACACCTCTGGCAGGAAGATAACATGGGGTTTCTACCTCTACTATCTTTCCTACCTTCTATGAGATACCACTGAGGAGATATCATATATATATATATATATACACACACACACACACACACACACATATATATATATATATATATATGTATTCAAGAATTCTGCTATTAATGACTAAAGAGAACCTTTCTAAGAAACTTCTGCCCATAAGTGTTCTATTCCTTTTTTTAAATGCAGGAGTTTTTAAAGTCCTGTCCAAGGACATATTATCAGTCTTCCACACAAAAGAATAATCTGGATAGTTTTTTGGCTGTAACAGTGGTTGTACATCTAACGCATCATATAGAGTATAAGATACTCTCCAAAATCTACTTTTACCCTAGTAAAATATGTAAAATAAGAGTCAAGACAAAAAAAAAAAAAAAAAAAGTCCTGGGTTATCAATAATGGGTGCCTTGTTATTTTCTATTCTGAAAAACACATGCACATATGGTAGAATGGGTAAATATCCTTGCTTCAGATTTTGTACACTTCCATCCAGTCAAGCCAGATCAATACAATTCATGATGGCTTATTGTGTGTAGATAAGTTATGACAGAAATATTTACTTTGCATAAAGATAGAAAAACAAACATGAATGTATACTCTTCCATTGTTTAAACTACAATTATTTGTTTTGGTTTGCAGTGTTTTGTGTAGACTGTTCAAACAGGTTTTAGAAAAGGATTTGTTTACTACAGGAATATAAATACAAATTAAGAGACACAATAACACCAAACACAATTTTTGGCAGAAAATATTTACTTCAGCATACTGTGGATCTGTTTCAAATATATTGAATTTTTCAGTTACATATTTTTAAGTTTTTTCTTCCAAATATTGGTATATCTGTGCTGGGGCATAACACCATCCAGAAACATCTTCATACAGCTGTGCATTCTCCTTCTCTTCTCCAGAATTTGGAAGAGAATAGCAAAAGAATTGTCAGAAAATGCTTTGCGGGTTGAGATAAAAACAGTTTAAAAAGGAAAGCAAAAGCCATACACACAATCAAATCAAACAAGGAATTAACTCAGCACTTTCCATGGGAGACAGGTCTTCAGCTATTCCCAGGAAAGAGGCACTCCATCACACACAACCGTGACTTAGGAAATCAAACACCATCATTCTGGACAGCACCATCTTCCTTCTTCTTGTCCCTCTAGTTGAGTATAAGTCCATATGGTATGGAATTTCCCTTTGGTCAGCTGGTATCAGCTGTCCTGGCTGAGTGCCCTCCTAATTTCTTGAGTACCACCAGCCTTTTCACTGGTGAGGTGGGGTGAAGAGCAGAAAAGACCTTGACTCTGTGTAAGTGCTGCTTAGCAGCAATAAAAGTGCCTCTGTATTATCATCATTGTTTCCAGAACAAATCCAAAACCTGCTCCCAAAGCAGTTACTAAGAAAACTGACTCTATCCTGGCCCAAACCAGCATTACACCACCTACCATTCTGAGCATCTTCAAAGTTGCTCTACTGCACCCCAAAGATCATCTGCTGAATAGGTTACTATAATAGAAAGAAGTTTCATAAATTATCCTTTAATTGTTATAATTCACTAATAGACTCTTTCCTTTTTGTTGTATTGGTGTATTTTGTTTTGTAATTATTTGTTCAAGTGCATTCAGAATATTTTATCCGCATCTTTTTCATAAATTTTGTAACAAAGTAATCTTGCCTAAACAAATGTGAGAATGAAATCATATATTTCAAGAAGAAAGACAAAATCCAGAAGTGTCTTTGATTTGATTGACTTTCTTCCTGTAAATCTCTTTACCTGTCTACCACAAAGACTGAATTTTTGGGCAGCTTCCCCTCAATCATCCTCAAAGCTATTATGGGCCTGATGCAGAAATACAGCAGCTTCTTTCCTAGTGCAGCCTAGAGTATGATTCCTCTAAGTATCCTGCTTTTGGCTTAACATTTTTATTCCATGGTAAATCAAATAGTGTTTAGAACTGAAATACCTAGGAAACAGCTAAGAGGCAATGTTGTTTACTGGGATTGCTTCAAATTTTTCATGAACCTTTTCTCTTTTCTTTAGGTTTGGCCTCATGTTTCATTTCACCACACAAAAGCCGCCTTTCTAACAATTGATCACTGTCTTTCCATGGAAAAGTTTTCATTATCCTGAAATCCTAAATTTGCAGATATTCTCATTTGTTTTATAGGAACTACACTGACCATATTGCCATCTTTACTCTGCGTAAAATCCGTATTTTTCATGACATGGCTTTTGAAATTATTTTTTGCCTCTTTTTATAGAAAGAAGTGCTATAGCACAGAAAATACACTAATGGAAACCAAGTCTATAAGGAAGAAGAAACACAAACTTTAGCTCCCTGTGGAATATTACAACAACACATAAAAATCTAAGTACTTGAAGAACTGTTTGAAATCTTTACTATTTACTATTTATTTTATTAAAATCTTTTATTTTTTTTAATATTATGCAAGGATTTTATTTCAAACTTACTCTATATTTATATGGTTTAGTGAGCATCTGAACTCCTAGACACATTGTTGGTAAGAGACTACATTCTGACTGGTGCTTGTTAGTAAGGGGTGTGAAAACATTTTCTTTTTCATATTGCTTATGTTATTAATAGTATTAGTGTCTGACCATAGCATATGGTTAGACAACCTTTCTTTTAGCAAAGGCTTATCGGGAAAAAAAATATACTTACTTATTTTTTAATACTTATCTGTGTTTTTAAATATACTGCAGGCTAAAATTGCTTGTATAGTTCTTTAAATGCATATTAAAAGACACCTTAAATCACAAAGAGAATAGAGATAGATTCATCCTTGCAAATGGTTTTCTCACACAGTAATATAAAAAAGTCAAGAAAATGAATTTTCCTCTCTTGAAAGACAAAAATATTTTCTGGAACCACATTATTCCAAATGTTTGCATCGTTTTTAGAACCATTAAATTTGTATTGTATCAGTGCTGTGGTTACTAGAGGTTTAGTTTGAGGGTATAGTACTGAATTGTTTTTTTTAAAACTTGAAAATATTTATCTTAATATAGAACAAAAAGTTAGCTAGAACTTGAAATGCATTTTCAAATTTAATCATTACATACTCTTGCAATAAGTACAAATTGAGCCAAAGACTCATTCACTCATCTGAATGAAATACTGAAATAGTGGGAACTCCATCATATACTCCTTATTGCTCTTCATTATTTTATTGAACATCATTGAATGTATTGAAAGTCTTTAGAGACAGAATTTTTTAAGGATACAAAAATACAACAGGGACCATAAAGTGTCAGTTCCCTGGGACAGTGCCACTTGTAGCTAGATTTTTTGTTCATCATTTAGTTTAGTGATGCCCTAGTTTAAACTAGGGCCTCAAGAACTACCTCCCTTCCTAACAGAAATTTGAAGGGATCACTTTCCAATGTAAGTACTTTCCTACTGACATGTGAGAAGAAAGATGTTACTTCAAAACCATGAATATTCTTCTATCAAAGTAGATTAAGGACTTAAAAACGTTTTCATCTGAATTCTGTATTTGAAAGCAGATTGGGATGGTTAGGCTGAGCTACCCTACTCCACAGATAATAAGTAAATCAAATTCTGTGGAAGAACACAGGTGTTGTCCTACTTCTAGCAAGTATTAGCTATTTCTAATCCAGTGTGCAGATCTGAAAATAGGAGTCAGTAACAGCTAATGCATTTTCAGAATCAAAAATAAGAGCGTTTTTAAATATTAGGAATAAGAGTAATTTTTAGTGTACGGTTGTTTGGTGTACTTCATCCTTTTTGAGACAGTTAAAATTAATCTTATTACTGTGGTGATTTCATAGGCAATTTAGATTAATGTTTACAATTACACCAGCATCTGGGAATTTTTGGTTTGGGAATACAAACCCTTATTTAGATAACCTATACATTTACCTTTCTTATTAAGTATCTTTCAAAAAATCAGTCTAGCAATTAAAGCACATGATAGTGTAACCTTTAGTAATTTACAATTGATCATCTTTTGCAAGAAAAATACTAATAAGTTTACCTTTTTATTACAGCCCTAGCTGGACAAACACTGTGCTAAGAATGTAAAAGCCCCAGGAAATCTTCAAGGATAATTTTATTACATCAGTTTGAAAAGAAAATAAATGAACAGTTTTTACATCATAAGATATACAAATAATAGCAAAAGACCTTCTATACTAGGTTGGTAACTCATGCACAGCAAATTGGTTTCCTCATCCATGTACATTTGTATAAATTTCAATCTTTTTAAAAAATTAATTTTCTTTATCTGTTTTATAGCATTGCCTGAATCACCAGGATAAAGGCATATTGAATTCCTAAAAAAAAGTCAAAAGAGAACATAATAAACTTTCTTTTTCATATTCCAAAGCAGAAAACTATAACATTAACTCATTGCAATTTACAAAGATGAAGAGAGCTCAGGAATCTCTAATTTTATTTCTATAGGACCTATAAGTTTATATGTATTATTAACTGACTCATGTCATGACTCATGCAGGAAGAGACCAGATGGGTTTGGATTGTTTAGATCTGTTGGAGGAAAGCTGAAAGAGGAACTATTCCTAACTGTAAATACGTCGTGAAGTGGAAATTAGCTTACTGCTCTTTTCATTGCTAACTATAATGGTCTTACTCTCGGGCAGCATATTGATACACTGTTATGTCCTGATCCTTCTTTACCTCTTCCACTAAAGTACATCACTTCCATTTACATTTCAATCCCTTCTTCAGACATTGAATAAATAGAATCTATGTAAGCTGTAAAGATGCCTATTTCTAAACCATCATCCAGAATGCTGACAATTAGTACAGATAAACGGCAACATAAATCAGAAAATATTTGCAAGTTCCCTCATTTCCAGAGTTCTATCAAGGAGAGAATAATATTGACCAAATTATACCTGACCACTCAAGAAATTATACTTTGTATTAAGTAAATAATTCAGCTGTGGTTTCTTCCATTTAAACAACCCCACAAGGTGCATCATCTACATCAAAATTAAAAACAACCAAACCAAGAAACAGCCCATCATTACTGTTATTTTTTTATTTTATTTTCTTTTATTTTATTTTTTTTCAAATTCAAGCATCTGCAGCTTTTCTGGAATGTATCACTGACTTTGCTTTGTCAGACTGAAAAAGGAGACATACACTTTTTATTCTCATCTGGATTAGGACAAAATTAGGAAAACACTACAATAAAAGAAAGTGAAAGTGGATATTTTTCAAAGATTTCTGTTTTCTGAGAGTAAAAGGAGATTTCTGAGAGAATAAGTAAAAAAAGCAGCTGATGTAATTGTATTTGCTCATGTAGGGAAGTACCTTATACTGATTTTAATACTCCTGAAGCAATTATATCCATCATTCAAAATATCTCCCTTCAACTCCCACCTCCTTCGGCTGTGCTCATGGCTGGAAAGTGAGGACCAGCTACCTCTGTTGGTATGGTGCATGCCCTCAGGGAAAAGGCACCATGCCATCTATGGAAAGTTAGATTGATTGATGAGTATTTCACTTCAACAACTTTGAGAATTCAACTCCATAATCTTTGTGGGTCCATTCCAACTCTGAGTTTTCCGTGATTCTGTGATGGTGAATCCTGTGATGTCTCTCCATCTTGATTGAATTAAGAGATATGTGTCAAAAAAGGAGCATTTTTACCTTGGGTCATGCAGAAAATAAGTAATAAGCTTATCTCATGGATCCCATTATAGATGATATCATTGACTTATTAACTGATCTTCATGAATGAAATATTATTGAGAAACAAACCACTTAAAATACTGAAACTATTTTTTTTCAATGGTTTAATAGTGGTGTGGGTAAGATCAGAATTAGTCAACTGCAGTACATCTGTGACTAAACTGACCTCTGAAAATTAGCTTTTAAAAGAATATGCAAGTGGATTTACACTTAGGAAAAGTAGAAGGAACACAATGTAAGTCTAATGATTTGCTGAGAATTACATTTTAAAAATAAGGGAAAACATGTAAATATAAATTCATCTCTGTCAGCTTACAGCAAAGATCTCTTAGCAGCTCTTGTAGAGCTTATTTATTGTTGCATAAGTACAAAACTACTGGCATCATCTGGCTCTATTTTATCAGAAAACCAGGACACTTTCTAAGCACATTAGCTGAAATCATATCCTTAACGTTTATTCTTTCCACTGAGTCAGTGAGTCAGAATGAGTTTCATTAACAGTGAAAGAGACTACAGCAGGTATGGAAAATCGTCCTTGATCTTACACAGATCAAAAAGAAAATTATTATGCATTTTATATTTATTTATGTATTCACAGTTGATGACTACATCTCTAAGTGAACATTTTCCTGGCTGTGAGAACAGGAAAGACAAGCCCTCACTGCTGTGATTTATTTGTGGAAAATGTAATGTGACAAGGCTTGTTTATTTTACCATATCTGTTTTTCCTTACTGTACAGTCAAATATAACCTCCAGTTAGACTTGTCTTTGAAATCGTGTGATAGACCTGAATGTCACTTCAATAAGGATGTCTTTTTGCAATGCAATTTTTTTAGTTCAACAAAAATAGTATATTGTTTTGTTACAGATTATCAGAAAAATTGTATGTGAAGTGTGTATTTGGCATTTGGTAGTCGTAATTTGGCACACAGTCATATTCAAGCATCATCCACTGATGAACTCCAAATACTACATCTATCTTTCAAGGGAACAAACATATACACGTGCTTTCTATCTAAAGTAAATTCAGAAGTGTTTTGGATCATCCCTAAATGAGTGATGAAGTTGTATGTTGAGAAATTTCTTCATCAAAGGCTTAAATTGCTGTCTCATGTTTGAGAGGTCACAATCTCACCTCCCTGGGTAAAGTAATGAACCCCAACAGTAAGATTCAGATCAGTCAATAGATATGGGATTTGAATAAAAAAAATAAAAGTTGGCAAATTGTTAGATAAGTTACTATTTTCTTTCAGCAAATCACCCCTTAAAGGTAAGAAACAGATATCTATAGATATTTAAATGACAGGCCATTAATGAAAAACCGCAAAATATGTGTGCAAAAATTGGCAAAATAATGGAAGAGTAAAAAAATAGATGGGAATAAAGAAAAAAAAAGATATTGTTAAACTTTTGAGTGTAAAATGATGTTCACAGAAATTTTAACAAATGCCTAAACTGTGCTGGAAGAGTGAGCTTTTACCATACAAATCCACAAAGTTTTATATTTCAAACACCTTAGTTAACAGTTCATCAATAAGACAATTCCCTGTATTGAAATTATTTAATTAGTTTTGTTCACCTAAGGAAACCTAAAGAAAATAATAATAAAAAAAACCCTTAATACCCTAAGTCCAACTGCTTGCTTTTGTCTCATTTATTTATTTTAAATCAACCACACTTTGGTTGTACTTTAGGGGCACAACCTAAGAGAAGTTTCTATTTTTGTCTTTCTGATTGGAATACAAGTTAGTTGGCTCTTCATTTCTTCCATATGTGGAAGGCATGAAGGTCAGACTTTGAAAAAGTCTCAGGAAAAAAAATAATCTTCAGCTGTGACATATTTTCTGGTAAACATAACTTTCTATTAATTACCAAGAGACCAATTTGGAGAAAATGTTCCCAATGTCTTAGGAGACTATATAATCTCATCATAATTAGTTGACTTAATCAGTCCAATATAACTTGAAAGAGTACATTTCACCTTCATTTGCCTAATTTACTTGTTTAGACAGGTAAATTAGGAGCTAGTTCTTCTTTCTCTAGTCATCTCATCAGGATATGTGCTGGTTAAATTGTTTAAGATATTCTCCCACCGATAAAGTGTAGATCTTTACCCTCTGAAACTTCACCAAAACCATGTTTAAATGCTGTATTAGAACCAAACCACAAGCCCAGTTTCTTGATCAAATAAATCTGGCAGCCAAACCTATTCTAACTCAGTAAAACCCAACCTGAGACTAACAGGTAGAGTAGCACTTATATTCCCTTCCATATCAAAGCTCAGCTTTTGGTATTCATATTTCCAAGATGTTTTTGTAGATCTGTTAACAATGGAAGAATTTAAAATATTTTCTTCTCTTCCCTTGAACATGTTATCTCTGTTTTTTCATTCTTCTCTTAAAACCTTTCCATCTACTCATCTAAAAAGTTGACTGAGTGAAAAATTTTAAAGCCAAAGAAAAGATATGGTCAGGGTTCCACAGGGGCCAGCTACCAACATGCCAGCCTGGACACAAGCAGGGCAGTGGAACTGGAGCAGCTTCAGCCCCAGACACTGAGCATGTCACTGGGATGGGAACCAGTCAGGGTAGGCTGGGATGGGGGCCCACAGGTAGTCCTGCCTCAGTGGGGCCTGTGGCCAGGAAGGTCAGAGCTGTGGGGAGCTGGAAACTGGCCCTGATGTGGTGCCACTGAGGCAAGAGCTCATGTCCTGAGAGGGGTGAAATGGGATCCTGGGCTGTGGGCAGGATTAAGGAGCCCTAAGGATCAAGGACAGTTGGTCCTACAGCATCCTTATGGTCTATAACTACACATTCATTGTACAGAAACATTGTAAAGAATCACTCCAATGTTAGAAATAAATCTTTTCATAACTTTTCAAGTGCATCTGAATGTAAGCAGTACTTTCCCAGACAATTAGGTCTTCTCTAAGTACATTATTCTTAATAAGAAGCTTCACAGTGGTTTTCAAAATGCTTCAATTTCCTGTGGAGTATTGTGTTATCCTTCCTAATACCTGTACTAAAATCTCAGAACTATGAAAAGTGATTTGCAATTCATTAGTTTTATCACCTCTTCCAAAAAAGCTTGTTTTAGAGATCAAAGAGAGATCTGAAATCCCAAACATCTGATAAAATTAAAACTGTTAGAAGATAAGGACTGGCTCCAGTGTAGGACAACCTATGCACATCATAAGCAGTTGACAGAGTCTAAAAGAGGTTGTGATGATAATGAGGTGGCAAGGGAAAATTCACTTAATCCTCTCACTTTAAGGTGTCAAGAACTAAAAGCTTTTCTATACTTTTCCCTATTCCTGATCCTTTGGACTAGTGTTTTGATGTTCAAATGGGGGATGTAAAGAAAGTGAAATAAGGACATCATCCTTTTATCTTTCATGGCATGATGCAAAGCAGAAAAAATATTTGTTTGTCAGTATTTCTTTCTGATAGACCAACATGAAATATAGTTTTATATCATATTTTAGTCCAAGTAAGCAATTTACATGATGATACATGATACAGTTCTCTAAAAAAAAGGGTGTGGAAGGATGCATTCTCACCAGAAAACTCAAGATATATTGAATGTTACCTGCATACAGGTGGAGGGCTTGACAAAATGATTTTCTGTAAATCAGTGAAATGGTAAAATGTCATAAGAAACCTGAAGAGCATGAACAGCATTTGGTGCATGAAAGGCTTATAAGACTTCATTGACTAAATATCAACATCAGGATCAAAGCATAGAAAACTCCATCATCAGCAGTATTGCAGTTCTCTAGAATTCCTTAGCAACTGAAAATGTTCTCTAATTAGTGAATAAATGGCAACTATGAATATGCAACAGAAAGTATCCCAACAAAATTAAGGGTTGCCTCTTATTGATATTTTGATCCCTAATGTAAACTTTCCCAATATTTTTTTTCTAAGTAGATAATGCCTGTGGGATGACAAAGAGAAGTATATGCACTGAGGTGGTACATGGGCAGGGTGAGAGACGCATGGTTCTCATACGGATGACACGCCCCACACATGCCCCAAGATGCATGCAGATAGATTTTTCGTAGCAACATAACCTTTGTTCCAGAGTTTACTCTTGATGTTCTGATCATTTGAGGTTCTGATAGGAAAGCAAATGTCAGAGAAGGCACTACAAGGTGTCCTGAGTTTACATTATTAATGCTGTCTAACAAGCAGGGAAATACTTATCGGCATGGTTATCGATGATCTTTTGAAATCTGTAATGGTCAGAAAATACACACTTCACACTTTCCCACTGGCAAGAAAGTCTATGAAAAAGAAAATGTATTTCTTTGGGTTTCTTAGTTGATTGGCATTTTCACACATTTATACAACACATTCAGAGGATACAGAAACTCCATTTTGTGGAGAGATGAAAAGTTGTTTTTACTGAAAGAAGTCCCATGGCTACACAGCTGGCATCTCTGAAGAGGCATCATATACATTTTATGGCTCACAATAAAGTCAGAAATAAGGAACGGTAAAGGCACACTGAGGAAGTCCATTATTGGAACCTTCATGTGGCATAGGTTGAAAAATATATCACTGGAGACTGAAGTTACCACAGAGCATGCACAGACCACAGTAAAAAGCTACATGTGAAGGAAGATTAAGCACTGCAGTACTCAGATTTTTTTTTTTTAGTTATTGCAAGCTGTTCTGATATTTACTGTTTGCCTAAACATATGTGTAAGGATACATTGTGCCTACTCACAGCATGTTCTGCTATTTTCTCTTTATCTTAGGCATCAATCAACTTTGAAGCTTTTTCCTTTGTCATAACACAAACACACTTTCCAAGTTTATACTACATCTGTTTTTCCAGCAAAAAACTGCATGAGTTTTTATTTGGGCATATATTTCTGTCTCCATACACATCCATGCATTGGGACCATGTTGATGATCAGAGAGGGCTGGAATGCCTCTCCCATGAAAGCAGGTTTAGACTTGGGGTTATTCAGCCTGGAGAAGAGAAGGCTTAAGGAGGGCATTGTAGGAGCCTTTCAGTATCTGAAGAGGGGCCTGCAAGAGAGCCGGATAAAGACTTTTTACAAGGGAGTGATAGAACAAGGGGGAATTGTTTTAAAATGAACATGGGTAGGCTTAGACTAGATATTAGATATAAATGCTTTATTGTGAGGGCAGCTGGGCACTGAAACGTTTCCCAGAGAAGCTGTGAATGTCCAGTCCCTGAAAGTGTTGAAGACCAAGTTCTGAGGGGGAGGAATTAGGTAGTCTCTAAAGTCCCTTCCAACCCAAACCATTCTATGATTCTATGATTTCATGATCTTCATAGAATGAAGTAAACAGAACTGTTGAGAAGTATTTTGGACAGCTCAAACAGGTATTATTATTACTACATCAAGAGAAAAAACCAAAACTGTTGCCATAAAATCACTATACATTTAAAGTCAAGCCCAAAAAATTTCCAACAGTCAAAATTCTTCTACATCAAAATGAAAGAATGTCAGAATATTTGGGTTGTAACTGTTTTCAGTGCTAGAAAATAAGGAGATTTCCTGCAAGCTATGTGAGGTGTCCCTATGGTCACACACATTATTTCCTTACTCAGCTTTTAAGATTTAATAAACCCTTATTGTGAATGTCCAAATTGGGATCTCTCATGCTTGTTAAAGTTAAAGATATTTTCTTCTGTTTCTATTTTCTCATACATTTACATAATGAAATCCAATGTGGATGCATTTACTTCACAAAATGGACAGAGTAGCTCAGGGTACATGAGCTACCTCATGTAGTGCTCTCCTTTTAGACAAATGAAATGGTTATCAAAACCAAAAATTTTTATTTCCTTGAGTAGATATATTCCCTTTCCTGTAATGGAGTGATCAACTATTGATAAGTGATCAACTCTTACTACAAAAAGAGTTAGTTTCCCTGTTCCTTCATTGCCATTTCAAAGTCAAAATAAACGATACCAATTAGACTGCTTTATGAACTATAATGACATACTTCTGAATGAAAGCCACTATTGGTTTTCCAGGCACTATTGCTGTCGGAGCAGACATGACAAAAAGCAGATCTTTAAGCAACTTTATTTAAGTTTTTTTTTATATAATATATGTATTATGTATTTTTATACATATAATTTTACATATTATATACATAGCATTTTTTATACTTTTCTGACCTTACAGTGCACTCCATCTCATTGACTATTATTATACTACTTCTCAAGTTTATTGGTGGGAGCACTGTTTTGAGAAAATATCTCTAAAAATCTAAAATACAGATAAATCCTGTTTTTCCATGGTGCTTTTCACAACACAGATGTTCTTTGTTTTCTTCTACCTTCATCTTCTTTCTCTTCTTCTCATGGACACACAGGAATCCAGCGGGCTTCTTTTTTCAGCTGGCTGTTTCATCTGACCTCCAGCACACTGTGGGCCCTCTCCACAAGGGACCTCTTGAGAACATCACACTCTCCAAAAATTTGACCAAGTTAGATTCACAAGTTCTATTGTACCTGGCCTAAAACACAAACATGTTAGTCCTGCCCTACAATGTATTCTTGGATGAATTGATGATGTGGAAAGAATCTCTCTTGAAAAATGAGAAGGTGCATTCAGTACACCACGTGTGCCTTCTCACTGGATTGGGATTAAAATGAAAAGCAAACCAGCCTAGTGGTCCAATCCTGCTAGTAGATCTAAACTGCTAGCACTGACACTGCCTCTCCCACTTTTCACTGCTCTGAGTTACTAGCCTGAACATTTGACAATACTTTTAAACTGTTCAAGTCAATCTAATTAGATACATACTTTTCACAACCTCTTCAGAATGCTTCCTTGATAACTTTCTAGAGGTTTTTATTAAAATTCATTAATGTTATACTTTTTAGACAGATGCCTTTTATTTGTAGCTCTGCACTCATCCATCAGAGTCAAGAGTGTGAGCACAAATAGAAGCTCTGAATAATCTTAATATTTGAAATTATATTGTCACCCAGGACACACATCAAAGAATTTTCTGTGGCTGACACATGGTAGCACATTATTTAAACAAGGCTTTGTCCTCAAAGAGTAGAGCCTTTTAATAGCTGCCCAGCATTTGTCTTATTTAGCCATGAAAGGAGAGTGAACTGCTGTTTTTGGAAGGAATCTGATGGAAATGAGAGATTTTTTTTTCAAAGGGGACAGGTTCTTTAATTTTCTGGTCTGATGAGTTATATCTATTTTTTTTTTTCCAACTTAAACAATTCCCATATATATCACATTCCTCATTGCATTCTTACAATTATTCTGGTCTTGGCCAATTTGTTGTCTCTTAGCATTCACTGAAGAGAATTCCTCACAGAATTAATAAATGTTCATGAAATGGAGGTGAAAAGAATGGACCTATTTGTGCAAAACTAACAATTCTCACTGTTTTATGATTTTTGTGCTTGCAATTATTTTATAGATCTAATTTTCATTTTTATTGCACATTCTGCTCCACAATTTGGGTCTTGGCAAGTTGAAAGAATTAAGGAGATATTTCTCAAAAGTGCAAAATCTTTCATTTCAGAAACAATGTTGTAAGTACTGCTACTGTATTATGTGGTTCCCAGCAGATGATTTTACAGGATGAGTCTCTTTTTCATAGAAACAACTCAAAATATCAATTGGTAATTTACTCCTATTCTTTCCCTGTACAAGGTGACTTCCATTACGAAAACTGAAAAATACATTTTTATGACTATGGCATTGTAATTCTGGCACAGTTTTTCACTTAACTTCAAGAAAATATAATTATATTTGCTGATATAATAATCAGCACCAGATGTGTCAAATGTCTTGATTATCGAATGAAAGCTATAATCCTTGTTATTTTCTGTGAGTTTATATTAGACTGCAATCACAACAATTTAAGGTGTAACATCACCCATTGCACCAGCTATTCTGAAGCTAAATTATGCCTTGCCTCTAATGAGACTGTGAATACTAATACAAGTACCTGCTGCTGCAAAGCAAACTTTGGGGGGCCTTAACATTGTTTGGCTAATAAAAACCAAGAATATTCAGTATGGGTCAAATGCACATGTTATTTTCTGAAGCAGAATTTATTAGGCAAAATCCAGCCAAGAGATTTGTCTATGTCAAGAGCTGCACTGTTAATGACAGACATTGAACACACATGTTAATTTTCCACAGTTCACATAGTGCAGGACTTTTTTCTTTATCCAAGAGTTTTCTCTTCTATCAAAATTCAAGTGTTACAAGTAGAATTCGACATGTTACAAGTTTCTCTAAAAGGAAAAAAAATGTTTTTCCAGATGGGCTCTCTTTCATTCTTCCTTCTTTTCAGAAGACATAAGGAAAGAATATATTTTAAGTTCTTTTAAAGATGTCCCTAATTTATCAGAAACATAATTTGCACTTATTTGGGTGTTTGGGTATTAAGTATAGAATGAAACCCAAAAACCTAATGAAATTGAAAGAATCACACTGATTATTGGAGCTGAGCATTTTTGTCACACATTTATTATCTTCCCTTCTTTTGTCAGCTTTTTGTTTACATGGTAAATGCATTAATCAGACTTTGCATGGATTTCATAAGCATTGCTGCATTTCATGTTCTATTAATAGATGACATATTTCCCATGCAAAATATTGATTATGAAAAAAAAAAAAAATTAGAGCTGAAAATGTTTCATCCAAGCTTAAATTAAGTTTGGATTGTGTATTGGGTTTCCATGGCCTGAGTTTTGGTAGCAGGGGTTACAGCGGTAGGTTCCCTGAGAAGCTGCCAGAAGCTTCTGACAAAGCTAATCTGTGGAAGGACCTAAGATGGATGTGCCACTAGGCAAGGCAGGGCCAGTTAGAAATGGTGGAAACACCTTTGTGATAACAGATTTAAGAAGAAAGAAATAACAGAATTTTTGCAAAGTTGTAATTGCAGCCAGAGAAGATCAGGATGACAACATGTGAGAGCAACAACTCTGCAAACACCAAGGTCAGTGGAGAAGGAGGGGGAAGAAGTGCTCCAGGCACCTGAGCTGGGATTCCACTCTAGCCCATGGTCTGTGCCCCAGCAGCCCTTGGAGAACAACAGGGATGTAGAAATTTACCTACAGAGGACATCCTTGCTGGAGCCTGAGATGAGGCTGTGACCCTGTGTGAGGCCCATGGAGAGAGGGACGTCCACTGTAACAGACCTTGAAGGACTGCACCCCATGGACAAGTGACTCACACTTTAGCAGTTTGTGAGGAACTGTTACCCATGGGATGGACTCAAGGAGAAGTTCATGGAGAGCTGTCACCAATGGAAGACCCTGCAGTGGAGCAGGGGAATGATTTCTCCCCCAAAACAGTGGAGGAAACAACCTGTGATGAACCGACCATAAACCCCCATTCCCTGTCTCCCTGCACTGCTGGGGGAGGAAGCAGAGCTGGGAAGAAGGGAGGAGTGGGGGACAATGTGTTTTTAAGGTATTATTTTACTTCTCATTATCCTACTCAAAATTTCCACATACAGTTACAGATGAATATGAAAAAATCTGTTACTGGAAGATTGTATCAGTAGAATTAGTGCTATGGTTTTTTCTGCAGTTTACCATTTATTAGGTATACCAATAACATTCATAATGTTGTATTTTCAAAGCTTGAATATGCAATGTCTATATTGCAGCTGCTGTCCAAATACTTTTCTGTTTCTTTCTGGCCTGATCTTAGCCATGGACATCATTTCCTTACCAGGAAGCACAAACAACACAAAAGATATATGTTTATTTAATATAATGAAATAGCTGTAATGTTTCAAATGTTTTATCAATAAACACTGTAATTGCTTTGAGTAAAGGTAAATGTGTCCAAATGCTTTCTCTGTAAGTTGAAAGATTATACTACTGTCACTGTCAGGAAAAGAAGTCTTGGCTCACATATTTTATTCTGTGCTGACAGTGAAGTTTACAGATGAAATGTACAACATTGCCCTCAGACAATCCTAAAAGCTTAACACACCACTAATTAAACTATTGTCAATGAAGAATTCTGAAAGTAGCCACAGGAAAGTGTCTGAGATTAAATGCCTCTAGATTTATAAACTTAATAGAAATTTATGATGCATGTCTTAGGTATCTCCCAGACAGCTATGTAGTCAAGCTGCTCTTGTAAAAGACTGTGTTTAATCCATACCTTTCTGACTTGAACATTTTGTCATGGTAGAGTTCCCATTGCTCTTCAGTACATTTTTTACTGCTTTGCTGAGACAGAAAACATTCATTTTAGCAGGCTGCAGCATCTGCGAATCAGGCCTTATGATATATTGAAACAAATGAAAACCATCCAAAAAACAGCTCATGAGAGGATTTAAAAGGGTAAAATATTTTTATTTGTCAGAAAAAGATTGATAAAATCCATATTTCAGTGAGATGAAGCTTTCAATAATACTTTCAAAGAGAAATATTCTTAAAATATTTATTTCAATAAACTCAAAAATTTTCTTTACTTTTTATACAATGCAGTACATAATAAATATGTCCAAAATTACAGATTTTTCTAGTAATTGATCCAACATGTTGATATTACTGTAACAAAATTATGATCTTATTAAGTGTTTCAATTACATATTTTGAAAACAACTGTAATATGCCAACATTCCTAAAAATCTCTCTATAATTACTGCATGGTCTAAAGGCCAAATGAAAGTGACATTTGAGTCAAAAAGGCAGAACAGTGAACTAACCCATGTGGGAAAAAAGCCTCTGTGAGGGAAATTTGCAGGGGAATCAAATTATACTATGCTGAAAAAAATATTAGATTTCTGGAGAGACCTTTTTCTCATATTTCTGACATTTTGTAAGCAAACATTAAGAAATTCCCCTTCCAGTTTTATGTATTGTAGTTTTTCTTTTCTCCTGTTTCATGGCCAATGATCCAGTTATTTTCTCAAGCAGTCCTTTTTCATTGTGTTACTAGATAAGTAAACTATTAGCAGCAGTGCTCCCCAGTGTGTTTCATGATATTGTCGGTGTGCTGAATTGATTCGGGAGTTAAATTATTGCTTTGAATAAACACTTGCAGAGGTTTTATTGTCCCAGTTTTATTTATTTATTTATTTTAAGGCTAAAAGGTTCTTTTAAATGGTATCTAAGCAATATCTATGAAACCAGCTTAAAAAGAAATAATTCCAAGGTCTTTTTTCTAATTAGGAAATCTTGAAGTAATCCAACTAATTGATTTAAATGTAAACAAATAAATTTCAAAATGAAGTTAAATAAGTCTTAATGGCTGATGGTCCCCAGGTAATTCAAAAAAGGGTAAGCACAATTTTGTGGGAACTATCCACTTATGTGACTGGGAACAAGCTTTGAGTGATGTTCACCCAGAAAGTAAAGAATCTTTATTGCTCTCTGCTGGAAAACTTCAACTGTCTATTTCAGATATGGAGTTTTTTTTTCAGAAAACAATCTGATAGTCTGGAAAATATTTTAAATTTTATTTTAAAATTAAATCTAATAATATCTTTAATTTTTAAAATAATCAAATTTTATTCATGTTATTAACATTGTCTTTATATACTTTATATACTTTATATATACTTTATATACTTTTATAGCATAATAATACATTATACTGATAGCATTCTAATATTATATACTAATATGTAATGCTATTATGTTATAATATATTTTTGTCTTATAACATATTTTTAAGCATTATAAAATAACTATTATTATCAATATATGATGAAAGAATAATTTTAATTATTAAAAAACATAAAATTTGAGGAATAATTTTTTATACTTTTTTCTTCTTTATTCCCTCTTCTTCTTTCACTCCACACTACAATTTTTCATATCAAAACAAGACCAGTCTCATATACAGTTGCAGTTATTGATCCCTCTTTTCTTAGTCCTTTTGAATTCACACATTTTCGAGTCATTTCAAGAAATATGACAATTAAGGATCTAATTAGATCCTAATTTCATTAGGGTTTGTCTCTACACATAAATTAAGAATCATTCATTTTTAAGACTTAACTAGTTACATTCTAGTTTAACATGCTTGAGGTAGCTCTTGAAACAATTAACATGCATCTGCAAAAGAGTCTAATAGTAGCTTCCATAGATTTTATTGCTCTGTCTCCCTTCTCATCATCATCTTCTACCTTCACATTTTTTCCAAAACAGGGGTGGGTAAGAGGGACAACTTACATGACCATAAGATCATGGCTTCATTTTGCCTTAGGTTGTAGCACTAGAATAGGGAAAAGACTAAGTGATATCAACTAAAATAAAAAAAAAATCTGAAGCTTTGTCAAATTTCTAATTTTAGAGCTGAACTGGAGCTCAAAGTGCTGAAATTAGATAATAATTAAAAAAACAGTTTTTACTTCTGGCCAGTACCAAAGAAACTGGCTAACAGTTCTTCAAGAAACTCTCCAAAATGGAGTAAGCGCTCTGAAAACAAGACAGCTGTTCTTTGACATCTTGAAGACAAAGGGAGAAATTACTTGATAGAGTGGAAGAGACTGGTAGTAGAAGATGACAAGTCCTCCCCTCAAGGAAAGACAAGTATTAGAATTAAAATTTTGGATCTGCAGTGTTTGACAAACACTAAATGAGGAAATACTGCCATGTGAAGAACTTACTTGAAAGACATACATAACACAGTTTTAATCCGTACTAAACCATATCATGAAGGTCAAAAAACATCTGCCTCCATCATTTAGAATTTAATTTCTGATATGAACTGACCCATGGGCAAATATAGATTATCATTGTGAAATCTGAGAGCATCTTGTTTTGCTCTATGTAAAAGTACAGAAAACCTACCCAGTCCCCATCTTAAAAAATGTCTGGATAGGATGTGGAGTCAGCTATACACTTCGCACCATTACGCATATGCAAATTTTTGGCGCATTCAAGTTTGAGTTGCTTTCATCTAACTGTAGGCATTTAATTGAGATGCCTAGCTTCCACAGGGTCTCTCTAGAGTCAGAGGAGAGAAGAAAGTGTGTCCTCCAGGTAATTCAGGCCATCAGTCTCATAATGTGGAAGTGCACTGATTAGAGGGATAGCTTAGGGTGATGAGGATCTTCTATGAAGTACTTCATACTTGAGGTTAGATTGACTATATCCAAGGGTAATGTTTTAAATAAAATTTATATAAAGCCTGAAGCAGCTTGGCCTGATTTAATTCACTGAGCAACTCATATAATATACACTGTATATTTAAGAAATGTGCAACATTTATACTGTCCTTTTGACTAGCATAAAAATATTCTGATGATTCATAGATTAAAAAATAACTTATTTTCACAGATCTACTCTCCCTGCACTGGCAAGTCATAATGCTCAAGGGGTTCATGGCAATATGCCAAAAATTCTTACCTTTCTGTAGCAAAATCTCCCTAGTTTGCATAATGGATTCTGTCCATTGCAACGCCTGTGTCTAGTCATCCATCTTTTCAGTCCTGAACATCCCCTGCCTGAGCACCAGAAGGCAGAAACAATTCAACTTCTCTTTCAAGAATACCTCTGGTTTTTATCCTCATGTAAAACCACTTTTTTTGACTTTACTTGCAGTCCCTCACATATAAAGATGCTTAGGATTCTCTTAAACCACAAAAATTAAGACAGATGTAATGACGAAAGCATGTCAAATGTTATCCTTACTTATGTTTTGCATCTGTTGATAGTTACTCCAAATGCTTTTGATCAAGTACCAAGTCACATACAAGCTTGCTTTTTACAAGAAAGTAAAGAGTAGAAGTCAGAATTAGTATGCAAATACTAATAAGAAGAAAGATACTTGTTCAATTTTTTTTTTTCTTTAACAGCAGGCACACATTTTAGAGGCTGCAAAGTAGTATAAAGTGAGGAGCTTGGGAAGGCAGCATACACATCCACTTGACTGTATACCTGTACTAAGCAAAGGGTGCTGCAGCTTGGCCAGTTCTGCCAGACAATAGGTGCAGGTGATTGGAAGACAGACATCTCCATTTCAGTGTATGATTTCTCTGTCCTACAGCCATTAAAAAGTTTCTTTTTTTAGCTTTCATCACCACCCACTTCTGAAAGATAGTTTCAGTATCACAATAATTCCCTGATGCACAAAACAAAATTTCTTAATGACCTGTATCCTCATTAAAATCTTTCTGTATTGACACATTTGTTACTTTTGATGTTCCTTTTTTCAGAACAATGGCAAAAATGAATAGAAAAAACCCTACTTGTTAAGATTTCAAGGGTAAAGTAAGTTGGATCTTGATTTCAGTCAATAGGAGAATGCTGTCCCATGAATCTTTGGAAAGACTATAATATATATAAATAGAAACTAGATAATTCCTCCTATCAAAATAATTATCATGTCCTCCATAATTACCGTTTGCCAAGCATCAGATGTCATAATAATAGCTAAATAAAACCAAAATGTCCGTCCATCCATCCATACCTGCATCCATCCACATGCTTCTCTTTTCTATGTATTGTGTGTTTCTAGTAGATACTGCAAAAATAATTTTTCTCACTTAGCTTCTGCCTTGATTCAAATACTTTTGAAATAACAAAGAGAAAAAGATAAATCTTTATGCATTACAATGAATATCTCAAAGAAAAAAAAAATATGTAGAGAAGGAAAGACAACAAAAGGATCCAAAAAGTAATTTGTAGCTTTTGTTTCTTTGTTTGTGGGTTTTGGGGCAGGTATGGTGTGGTTTTGCATTGGAGTTTTTTTGTGCCAGTATATTTAGGACTTGGTCACTGGAGCATCTTTACAAGGTCACCCATGGTGATGTCAAGCTGGGGAGAGGTGTAAATGTACTAATAAATCACAAGACTTTGTTGTAGTTTGGTTGCATTTCACTGGAGCGTGGTGAGAGTTTCATAAGCAATCTGGGTGTTCTCAGAGCAAGATGTCACAGTTTCCAGAATTCCCTCTTCTCTTCAGTCCAAGGAATGACTGTCCCCAGTGTAGATACACATGGAGTAGTTTTTGTCAAATCCTCACATTTCCACTTGTGTGCACACCACAGGACAGAACTCAGCACCCTCTATAAACCTGCTCAACAGGTGCACAGCCAGACCTGTTTCCATGGCTATACTGTAGTTTAGTGTCACAGACAGCAGATTCAAATTTCCATCAGTAATTGCAGCCTTCAGTTGTTCCACTGCCTGTGGTGAAAAAAAAACCCCTGAAGTCATGGATCCCAGGCTGTAGTCTACCAATCACCTATGGTTTACAAATACCCATTAAAGAATGTAGAGAAAAAAAACACAGTCTGTCAAGTCTGTACTCACATGAGACATAAATTGCTCCTCCAAATACCAGAGGAAATATATCTAGCTGAGTTTCTCCTGCTTGCACGAAAACAGTGGTGTAATTCATTGTTTAATTCTGGGGAAGTTACTTAATCCTACTGTACTTCTGTTTTCCTGTCTGCTAAATGCTTTGAAATTACAAGGATTATCTATATCAGAAAAAAATGCTGTAAACTAGCATTCATTAATGTTATACAATAGTTTGAGATTATTAGATAAAATATGTTAATATTTTGCTATTTTTCTGTCTTAGAATATATTAAAATGGTAATCATTTATAATTGAAATTTTAAAACATACAGAAAAAAACTTAAATGCATGGAAATGTAAACATGGAATATAAATAAACAGCTATAAAAATGTCATTTAGAAGAACTGATTGAGTCATGAAAGACACAATATGCTTGTAAAAATATTGTTAAAACAGCAGGAACCTCATTTGGCTGCACTTCCAGTAATACCTGTTGGTGGCTTGCTAGGAAAAGACATTTTCCTTAAAAAAAATCTCTGTTAAAAATAAATAACCCTCAAGTGTGTATTTGAGAGGAAAACAAAAGTGCAACATCTGTAAAATGTGGAACTGCGTCTAAAATTAGATAAGAAAAACAATCTCTTGCAAAAGTATTAAAAAAGCAACATGCTGTTAAAGCAGGTTTATGATACAACCTGAATGGTTTTAAAAATATGTTTCAAGGTTTTCATGCGATAGACGACTCTGTAAAGCTCTTAGCTATTTGGTCTGACCACAAAGTTGATTCTAATTTTTGTTCTGGGATTTAGAAATAAGCCAGTTCATGATATTTGAATATAAAGTGTAGAGTTGGAAAATTTATCAGAAATTTAAGGTGAATATTTGCACTTTTTTTAAAAAATAAGTTTTGAACAACAAACTTTAGACTTAGTAATTATAGTTGTGTGATTCACAGGACTAAAATTCTCCATTGCTTCTAAAACTTATCGCTAAAATATTATACGTTTTTTAAAGATCTCTACCAATACTGACATAAAAATGTATAGAACAACAAATTTTTTGAGAGTTCAGCAGTTGGTCATAGTCAATAAAATCTCTCAAGAGACACTTTTTCAGTATTAATACAAGAAGAATATTTTCATCCTGAAATATCCTATCAGTCTGTATATGTATTCCAGACTGGACAAAATGTTTGCAGTTATGTTAATGAGCAAAACAATACTACAGTTGAGATCCAGTTTCTGACTATTTGTGGAAAAGAGACTGTATATGGGACCAGGATGATTAAAACTCAATATTTAAGTGGTACCATATGTGTGGAGTTCATCTATCAATAAAAAATCTCTGATTATGCAGCAAAGGAATAGATTCTCCCTCTCTTTCCTTCCATGAAACTGCTTTACAAGTTCTCAAAACTAATTATCAACTAATTATCAACATATTAACACAGGAAAAAGAGAGATGTCAACCATTTATCTGGGATATTCACTGAAAAAAATTAAATATTCACTATTTTGAAAATTAAAGAAAATCTAGTTTTTCTTGGTAGCTGAGAAGGAAACCTAGCAGCAACTATATCCCAAATTAGCACTGTGAATAAGTGTCTTTTACATGAGTACCTCTACATTTACAGTTTTAAATTTACTGCTGTAGGCAGTTTCAGTTGATGTAAAATCTGATGATAACGCCACAGGTAGCGTGTCACCTTTAAGCCAGCTGGTATGAATAACCACTGAAGGGTGTATTTGTTCAACTGAAATCTATCTAAATCTATTGGAAACTAAATCACTAGTCAGAAAATTAATAAAATGACCAGTTTTTAGAAGGAATGAACAAATCTTTCAGTGAATACTGAGCTTAAGATAACCAAGCATGAATATCTTAAATACTGCATTACATCTGTCCTCTACTTCAGGCTTCTACTGTGAGCCCTGTACAATTACATATGTACAATGTACAATTACATATGTACAGATGTACAATTTACATATCCACAAGGAAATAGTGATTCCTGTGATTGAAACTGACTATTCAGAGGTGCTTAGTTTACTAAGCGATCTGTATTTACTAAATCATAGAGCCTGGGAAAGCCATAGTGGAGATATGAAAAGGCTCTCACATTTAATGATGAATGGTTTGGATAAGATTGCTAATCACTATTCAAAATAAGGGAGGTTTTACTGCAGTGATGAGAACAAAAATAAAGTTTTTTTGCAGGAAAATACTTTTGGGAAATAATTTAACAGTCTTATTGGCAGATTATATTTAAACTGGCAAAGTAAGACACAAGCAAATAATTTGGATTTATATCAAACCTCAACCTCAAGTTAAATAATTATCTCTCTAAAAAAATTACTAGTTTTTTATGGCACTTAAAACACTTTGTAGCAACACAGCTCTAGTTATACATCTATATTAATGTATTCAATGATATTTCTCAGATACCCATACTGGCTATTGCTTCATGTGCTGAGCACTGGGCATAAATTCCCTCATCCATTTCTACTGATAGATTTTTGAGATTAAGTTTAAACATTTAGATGTCATTTTATTGATCCTGAGTTTGTGGCAGTTATAAATATTTCCCAAAAAACAATACTCATACTTTCGCAATGTAACACAGATTATTGTTAGTTTACCAGACACAGATAAAAACTGAACACAAAAGTACACAACGGTATAAAGTGCACAGAGTAGTCTGAGAAGAGTTTTGGCATATTTTCTTTTTACTGGCCATTGCTACTGCCTTTGTAATACAGCAGGACAGAGGGAAATATGCAGGAAACTTACACAATCTTACTAGTCTGATCACATACTATGATCATTATTTTTCTCATTACTTATTGAATTTCATTACTTTTCAATCTCTACCCACTTATCTAAAATAAAAGTCTAGCTGCAATGAAGTTCAGTAAACACTATCTTCTTATTTATGTCATCTTTTTTCATTCAAGTACAAAAATGTGAAAATGGGCTAGATTCTCCCACCACACCAAAATCAAGATCTTGTCAAATCCAAAATTAAATGCAGTTCACTTGCCTGCAGGAGACTGATTGACCTATTGTGACATATTTTTATCACACATCTACACTGTGAAATGTACTAATCCGAGTTCAAGATTCTTTATCACCTTCACAGCCCTCTATCTGACAGGAAGATATATAGAGGCAAGCACCAGGTAGCTAAGGTAAAATATGACGATATTGATTTTTCACATTGTAGCAGATTAAGTAACCTGTAAAAACCAAAAGTCATCAGGAGCAAAAAAAGATGCAGGTCAAGTGCCCTCATGTCTTCAATCTGACTTGTTATTTTTGGGTGATAAAGAGGAAAACATTTTTATTTCTTCAAAAGGCTGTATTTATTGCCTTTCTGTAAAAGCTGGAGTGCTTGTGGTTGATAATATATCTTCTTCTGAACTGTAGCAAACATGTATGAAAAGATCCACTAAATCTAAACCTAAAGTTAACTGTTTCTATATAATGAGAGGAATGTTCCTGCCACCCTTCTGTTTTTGAGGAAAATGGTATCCACATATTCAACACAAAATACAATTGGTTAAAAAACTGGTCCTTGTGAAAAATCCTTATGCCTGACGTTTCTGATATTACTTAGGTATGGTCACTCCTCCATTATTCTTTCCATAGCAGAGCAAAAACAGAATTCTCAGTAAACACAAGGACAATGATATTATGACATTGTTCTTGCACTTCTATAAAAAACGTTTTCTGTTGGCTTGCAATAGCAGGGAAATGGGGCCCAGAATGATGTTATTGTGACATGTGGCTTTTAAAGGCCAGCCTTGAGCAGAGATGATTTAGAACCATCCAGAAATTACTACCGTAAGAATGAAGAAAAAACATTTTTCTCTTACGATGAACTTCAAAAACAAGTCTTTGATTAACCTTCCAAACTGACATATCACTACTCTATAATTTAGACAGTAATAATATAGGTGAAATTTGGATGCATATAATACCTGGCAATATTTTGATGCCCTAATTTCTTCTTTTACTTATGGCATTCTGAAATAATTTGCAAGGAAAACAAAGGATATTTCTTTTATAAAATCTTAGGTAGTTTTCAAGATTTTGCTGAAACCTTGTTGCAATTTTCAAATGTGGGAATGCTTAGCACATTTAAAAGCTCTCTGAAGTCAGCAGATTAATCTTTCAGAGATATATTTTATATTATATGACTGTAGGATGTAATTCAGAGGAAGAAACATGGAGGGTAAAAATAGTTTACAATTGCACTCAGTTTGAAATGAAAGAAAAAAGTTATCAGTTCTAGTTGAAAAATCAAAACAAAAAAGAAGTTAGAGTTGGGCTGATGGTCAAGAATTATGTATCATGCAGAAGAACCTAAGGAGGAGGTAAAGTTAAGTAAAAGATGCATAAAGGCAGCAGAAGCGAGGATGAAGCGTGTGGGTTCAATGAACTGACACACAATCTAAAACCTTGCTGAGAAGCAAGAATAATCAGTAAAATGATCTCATGTAATAAAATCCCAGACTCACTAGGGTCAAACATCCATCCTCATCTGGATGTTGTTACTGATCTTCTCTAAGAGATTATTGACACTGTTACTGGGCTGGCAGCTGAAATGATCTGGCTATTCCAAGGAAAGAGGTATCAGACACAAACTTGGATGTGATCTTTCTCAGAAAGCAGCATTCTGGTAAGCACAAGAACATGTGAAAATGATGTTCAGTTCTATATCTTGTTTAAAATCAGTCTTGATTTCAATACACAGCCTATATTGTGTGTATTTCCTCTCCCTCCAGCTCTGCTCATCAGAGATTCTTCCTCTTTTGCTGGAATTTCTGCAGAGACGTCCTTCACGTGAGCTTTGTAATTTTGGAGAAATAAAAAAAAAAATGGTCCTCATAGTAAAAGTAAGGCATTATTTGGAATCCTTGTATCATTTTATCAGGAAAATGTGAAGACCCTTAAAGGCATAGAATGAAATTTCTAAGTATGACATCTGTACAAATCTTTGGCTGGCTTCTATTTCCTGTCCAATGCAGTATTTTTGATACTGTATTTACTATAATTACTGTAATACTGTAATACATCACAGAATGAAGAGGGAAAAGACAATATTTCATACATTCCGACAATTTGTTTAAAATATATTGGAATTTCTTGTTATTTTAGTTTGTAATTACCATGTAGCTTTTCTCTTTTTACTGTTGACTGGCTACATTGGGTTTGTGTCTGTGTGAACTGTGTGTGAACTCTACTGTGAACGGTGAAAAATAACTCTCCAGATGATTGCACATATTTAAAAACAAACAAAACATGCATTAAGCAAAGCATAAAAAATGCTGTGGCAATCCAGTAGTGTCTAGGGAATGGGGCAATATAGGCATTCAGTCCTGAATGTGAGAATTAGAGCTGCTATGTATTTTTCAGATATAGCTGATCGTGCAGAAGTACAACAGTCAGCTGGAGTTTAATAAAAAGGAAAAGAACAAACTAGGTGATGAGGAATAAATCAGCTGTTCTTAGGTCAACACACAAGTGATGGAAATCTTCCAGTCAGGAAATTTTCTGACACGAAATTGTTAAACAGAGGATTTCCATCTGAGCCGTATGAGCCCTATGATGACACAATCCAAGCCATATTTAAAGAAAAGTCAAGAATATCTCCGTGAGGAATGCATAAAGGTATTTTTTAAATTAAAATGAGAGACAGCTTGTTGTGGACACTTAAGCTGGAAGAGCACAGCTTATAAACAAAGTCTTCAAAATGCTCCTTTTCTATTCCTTTTATATTTTCTCTTGTGTAGTCCATTCTGCAGTTAAGTACCATAAATAAAATATATTTCCCCTAGACTGCTGCACAAAAATCAGTCAATATGAAAATCAGAGAACCATTTGGGATTACTGGAGAGGACTTTAGCTGATGTTGGTCTTGCATGTATTTTCATCAGCTGCTCAGAATAAGGAGAAAAGATTAAGCCGTTGCCTGAATTCTGTTTACCTCAATATGGACTTAATAACTTATGTGCCAATTTTGCCCAACAATTTTTGGGCTTTAAAAGATATTAGGATACATGAAAATATTTTTCATTGAAAAATTTTCAGCTTGTAACAATGGCAAACTGTTCATTTATTTAACTGGCTTTCTTATATGTGTGATTTCTTTGAAAAACCTTTTGTCTCTTGTGGGTTGAGGCAAGAAAGCATTTAGAAAAACAGTATCTGAGACAGAATTAGTCAAAAAGCACCAAAGAGATCAAATAGACATTAATAATAAAATAATCTAAACACATTAAGGGGAGATAGGGAGTTCCCTACAATGCCCTATGAAATGTCTACTTATGCAAGAAGATGTGTATAAGAGACAGATGAAATGTCTACTTATGCAAGATAAGAAACTTAACCTCAAAATAAATTTTACCGTCAGTTACCAAAAATTGCTGTCAATTTTAGTGTGTCAAATGTGATCATCTGTTTATGAACCATATATCTAGAGTATAGCTGGTAATTTGAGTGGAAGATGGGTGTTCAGACTGGCTTTGTTTTGAAATCATACCACCCTCCTCTTTCCCACCCTCCTACCCTAAAATTTTAATACTTTCTTTCTAGTAAATTTTGACAAGTCAGTGTTTCCCTATTTCTGACATGATAAGTTACATAATCCATAAACTAAAACACAATTAAAACATCACAATAAAAGAAGTATTATTTTTAAAATAAAATTTCAGTTATTTTAATTCTTAAACTAAAATTATCTTTATACTGTAGAGATTTTAGTTTAAAATCTCTACAGTTGCATTAAATTCTGGTTTTATGGAGGAACATTAATTTGAAGTGCATTTCTCTGATGTTCCTGATACCAAGAGCTCAATTGCTTGAAAGGATATTTAAGCACAGATTTCTTAGTTTAAACAAAACATATTGTGTTTTTTGTAGGTCCCTTAAAATATTGAGCAGAAATGACTTGATTCTTTTCCTCTTACACTGTAAATTAGGCACCAGAAATTTCTCCCCACAAGCTTAATGTGAATAAATGGCTACTGATGGACATTATGAAAGGGTAAGGAAAGACAGATACACCGATAAAGAAATTATATATTCATAGTTGTCAAGCTGTTCATTGGGATTTCCAGGTCTTTAAGGAGACAAGAGCAGTTGTTGGTTGTTGAAAAGTTGTTTATTGTATGAATGCATCAGTCTCGAAGGCAAAGAGTTCAGAGAGTTAAAGTCCTTGCTAAAAGCTTTTGGTATAAAGTCCTGAATTCTGAGCAGCAGCTTCCCAGAGTAGAGTTCTGTTGATCTGGGTAGCAGAAGCAGTTGCAATAGTTCTTCTTAGGGTGATGATGATAATGGTGCTCCTGTTCTTCTTCGTGTGTGTGCGTGTGTGTGCGCGTGTGTGTGCTTGCCTCTTCTCAATACAGGGGATTAAATTCATAAATCATCCAATTACCTAAAAACATGTCTCTAAAACATTTTTTCTACACCAATTTAAGTTAAATTCTTAATTCATGAAAGCAGTGTTTGTTTTACCTAAATCCCACATACAGAGCATTACCTGTTTATGTATGTAGTCCTATCTGTTCTATGTAGAAATGTAAACTATGTTCTTACTGTTTTCAGTGTGTCTGGGACTAAGTTGAATCTGTGAAAGGTATCATTACTGAACTTTAAACTAGGCTTTAGTGCTTTTCACTAGCTAACACAGTCTCTTAAGGCTCTTAAGCTATATTTTTATTTTCTTAAAACTAAAACCAACACTCTTATTTCATATCTATGTGATTTTATATATTTTAGTTCTTTTCTCTCTCTGAGGGACTCAGAGAGGATTTTATTTTAGATTCCAGCACATAGTGACATTGCCACAAACTTTATGTCAGCTTAACTGAACTTGTACCATTCATCAGGACTGTCCCATTGATATGTCAGTTTGATATTTCATGTTCAAATGCACCATGTTATAGGCAGGCCTGTAAATCTTGAGCACTTAGCTATAGCTAAAGGAAAACTCACATATCCCGTGCAAAATTACACCAAAGTTGTCACACTCTAGGTTAACAATGACAGTGGGTATTTAGCTACACAAATTTTTCTGGCTTACCATCTGTCATCATGTTCTGTGCTTTTGCTGGCACATAAAAGCTGATTAGTCCACATCAGCAAGTGCTGCTTTGAAGAACAAATTAAAATACACTGAAAGCTATGCAGTACTTTAATTGCCTCCCTGGATTGCATCCAAATTATAATATGTTTGCATGGATAAAAATGATACGAGAAACCTCCAATGGACAACAGAACAACCGCATGCTATTTGATTAAGGTCAGAGGACCTCATCCAATTGGGACACACAGCACCTCAAATCCTGTGTTTAGGTTTGGACCTATAAGAAGGACATCGAGGTGTTGAAGCAAATCATGGCAATGGAGCACAAATCCTATGACAAGCAGCTGTGGGAAATGGGGTTGTTTAGTCTGGAGGAGAAGGGCCATGAATGCTTTTATCACTCTCAACAACCACTTCAAAGGGGTTTGTAGTCAGGTAGGGATCTACTTCTTTTCTCAGGCAACCAACAACAAAACAAGGGGAAATGGCCTTGAGTTGTGCCAGGGAAGGTATTCACCATATTTAAGCCCTATGTGTAGTTCAGCTACTTACAGGAGCACAGACATTCCTATAGTTTTAACAAGGTTAATTTTTAATTACATTTTAATTTTTTTAAGTGTAATATCATATACTGGCCAAATAAACTCAAAGAACCTAAACCAGAGAGTAAAGAAAAAAATGCAAAGCAAGTAAGGAATTTTTGCCACCTAAATGTTACACTTCTCAAGTAACTAGCTAAACAGTGTGTTACATAAATCATTTGAACATGTATTTTTAAATACAAAGAACATTAGATTTCTATGGAGACAGGCATAATATGATACATATCTGTCATCCCTTTGTTTTCATCTAGCATGTATCACTAGTGTTAATCTTTCTTTTTTTTCTATTTTATCTCATTGGCATGACATAATCTAAATAAATGCAGTTGGGCCTGCATTTTAGAAAGCAAGTTGCTGAAAATGCTTATTAATTTGTTTTATCATGCAAGTTCATAAAGTGCAAAATTACTATACCTCAATCTCCTTTTTCAAAGTCTGTCAAAGATGAAAAAAAAACCCAACAAACCACAGTAAACCCAGAAATTATTTTAACCAGAAATTCATCTAGAAATAATTTAAGTTCAAGTAGGAAGACACAAAGAATGGAAGCTATCTGGAAAAAAAAATAATTATATATTATATATTTATAAAATATACGTGTGTGTGTATTTCTCCCTCTTTCCCAAAGCATTAGGTGTTTGCCATGCAAATACATCTAGATTGTCACTATGTCACCCTGGAAGTTAAACCTTCTGATCTTGTTTTCATAGTTTCTAGCCACTTTCCCAGGAAAGTAACTATAAACACAGATGTGTATACATTCTTTCTAAGAAACGTCTTTTGATGGATGTTTCGCATGACCAGTGTGATTGGGAAGGTGGTAACCTGACTATCCAATCCCTGGTCATTGTCAAGAATCTATAAATACTGGAGTCACAAAATGAAATCATCCTTTTCCTCATCATACATTGAACTGTGTCCATGTGAATCATTCCATGTCCTACAGTGGCAGTCACTGTATTTATGCAAGTGCTGTCACATCTGTGGTTTGCCTAAGTAAGCCTTTATTGGTTCTACAATGTTCTCACAATCTTGGCATACAAGAAATACTTCTATTCCTCATAATGACCAAGATAAAATATTTTAAGGGCAGGGTTTGCAGCTGCAGTTAGCAGTCAGTGCAGAAAGCAGTACCGTACCTGGTCTGCAACT
Organism: Parus major; assembly: GCF_001522545.3. NCBI lineage: Eukaryota > Metazoa > Chordata > Aves > Passeriformes > Paridae > Parus > Parus major. Next base: position 84,054,923 of record NC_031769.1, read on the forward strand.
GGAACACAATGACCAAGCATATGTTCCTGAAAATATTTAGTATTTTATACTGGGTGTCTACAAAATATTTAATTTAATGTCAAGATGGATTTTCTTAATTATTCAGTACTTTGTGGTATCAGTTATGACTATAAATTTTGACTATAGTCTTCCCTTTGAAAAATGTTGTGACAAGAATCTGTGCCAACAGCACTTGGGTTAAAATATGCTATCCATGCAATTTAGGTGTCAGGCATTCCTATTTTTTTGAAACAGTTTCAAGGATGTGGAATTTACTCAGCTTTTGTATGTATAGCAATTAATTCTTCCTTTTTTTCCCTTCATCATTTCTTCCTCTCTGTATGTGCAGGGGTTTAAATATTCATCTAAGATCAGGACATTAACTTATTCCATTCAGCTTTCACATTTGAGTCTCAGTGGTAGAATATATGCAAGATAAAAATGTTTTAAGGGCTTCCAGGACATATTAGAAACAGTTTTTTGATTAGGCTGCAATAGTCATGATATGAATGAGTACTAGTAAAGTGTGATATATACAAAAGCATAATGGTAATCTTAATTATGCCAAAACCTTCTACTGTTTGACTCTCCTGGCTTTTGTGGTTTTATGATATTCCACAGGTTTGTATCCACCTCTTGAAATGTTTGTACTTTAAATTTTAAAAATGAGATTAACTCTACACTGAAAGTATGGAATATGACTCTCCTATTTCGTCTGTGGCAGTTTGCTGCTAGCTCATTTTAGATAGTTCTCATTACTAGTTGGGCTGTGAAAGACACTCATTTAGCACCATATGCTTAAGTCATAAATCTTAATATTAAATTCTGTTCCCTCCTCTTGGACAGCAGTTCATTATAACAGACCTTGTTTGCATTCATCACCAAGTGCTCTTACCAGAAAAGGTGAAGTAGCATTTCATGGTTTATCTGCCAGAAATCCCAAATAAATAATTTCATTTCTCTTGGTTAGCTCCAGGTTCTCAGCATTGATGCAATAAGAATAAAGAACACAATTTATCTGATAGCTTTTCAGGGATCAATGAAAATAGGGTCTTCAAGCTGCATAGAAACAGAAAAGAACCTCCCAGAATAAGTGAAAAGAATCTTGAAGTCATATATTTTCTTCCCCTTTAACCCTAACCAGATCTTTTTGATAAATCAGTGTTTTCAAAACTAAATCCTACATGATCCTCAACCAGCTGTGGCTCACGTACACATATTTGGGGATATTTTTAAACAGTGAATTACACACTAAGTAAATTTAAAATTCCTTTTTTAAGGATATGGTCAGTTTTCTCGTAGAGTTGGACAGCTGGACATTTATTTGGCACATTTCAGTGAAAGCTGAAGGAGATAAATGAAGTCATGGAAGCAGTAATCATGCCCTGTCCAGGCAATAAATCCTGCCTCTCAGCAGGACAAAACAGCCTGGGGAGAGTTATCCTAATGTGACCTTATTTTTTCAAGAACCTGAGCTAGCTCATTAAAGTGTAGTAATGGTACAGCTTCATGTCACAGCAACATCACTGGTGAATTCAGTCTTCATCTGCAAACTACTCAGTTCAAAGGATAGAATTGATTTTCACTGAGAGTTTTGTACACAGACACTATTACTGTGCTATGTTTTCAAGTTTTGCCATCAAAATAATCATTCCCTTCAGCACTAAGAACCTTGTTAGATCTGTCATTTTAAATCGTCCTTCCAACCCCTGTGCTACTACAACTTATCAGGAGCTATTGAAAGCACCTTTGAGGTGGGTGGGTGTGTGCTTCATAATGAAAGGACCTTTATAAATGCCTTCAGTGTGTTTTGACAAAATTATATTAATTTCAATTCAGACAAACAATACGTACTTGTTCCCTACCAAAAAAAAAAAACCCAAACAAAACAAAAAAGAAAGCTTGCCTAGAAACAGCAGAAAGATGCCTAATTAACATTCTCTTCTGTTAATGTGTATGTCTGAGCAATAAAGGCTGTGTTCTCCCCTCAAGACCACTGCATGACTCAAAGCACAGCACCATCCAACACTTTGGCAAGAAATAAGAGCTATCAGATTTCAGGATGTGGCAAAGCCCGACTGTACCAATGAGGAAGATAAGGTCTAGTTCCAGGAATCCTGAAATAATTCCCTAAGAAAGCAATCTATTACTGTTAATGCTGGGATTGTTTCTACAATTTTTATTACAATTTCTTTATAAATATGGATAGAAACAAACATTTTGACATGTAACAGGAACACATTTTAAATGCAGCAAATGACTGTGTAAAATTATTTACATGACTCCTCTCCCAATAGCCTAATGCAATTGATAGATTTTAATAACATGAGAAAGGTAAAGATATGGCAGCCAAAAAAGGTTGGCATTTGGACAGTAATAAAACAATAAGCTTTTTCCATGCTTTCAAAGACAGAAAGCAGAATTTTGAAATTATACAAAAAAATAAGAAAGCAAAATTAATTTTACACTGTTGAAAAAGCAAAATCTATTTGCCTTAAAATTTACTATTTAGATTAACAAAAACAAAGAACAAAACACAAAAAACCAACCAACCAACCAACCAATAATAAATAAATAAATAAGAATTTTAAAAAAATAAATAAATAAAAGCTAAATGGGAAGGAAGTACCTGTATGTATTTTCAAGGACGACACTGAATTTCATTTCATTTTACTAGTATTTGAGGGAATCAGACAAACTTTTACATTTCTTGGGTGTTCTTTGTTTCAAAGTCACTTCCTCCAACAGTTTGATTAAAAAGTATTCTGGTTGGTGAAAATAAATAAATAAATATGTTGGCAAAAGTGTTATTTACAAATATTTCTAGGAATTGAGTCAAATGCGAAGTGGAAGTCAGAGTCTTCAATGTAAACAGCTGGGGACAGAAAGAATTTTCTCACCTCAGACATAACAAAGGTGGTAAACTCAGTGAAAGTTGACGGTGCCAAGCAGTAAGACAAGAGACAACTGGCAGAAAGTGATGCATGGAAGTTCCACTAGAATATGAGGAAGAACCTCTTTACTATGCAGGTGACCAAGCACTGGCATAGGATGCTCAGGGAGGTTGTGGAATCTCCCTCACTGGATATCTTCAAGAACTGACTGGATATGATCCTTTGAAATGTGCTGTAGGATGACTCTGCACTAGCAGGGAAATTGATAATTTCAAAATTTACCCATTCTGTCTTCTGTGAAAAAATAAAACTAAATTTCAAAATGTTGCCTTAAGACAAAAGAGAAGATTTTAAAAAAGAGACCGTACTGCACAGGAAAAATTAAATGATGATTCGTAATGACATGAAAGACATCAACATAATTAATGCAAAGACAGTCTGCAAACACCCTTAATCCTCCAGTATGTATTAAGCTTGAAGAAAAGGAATCACTGTTACAGAAAATGGGTAAGCTTTAATCTATATCTATACTGTCCTTGACACTTGTTCTGAGATTCTTGATTATTACCAGTTCACATGGTATGGCTAAAGATGTGCAGAAGCTTTATGCTATAGGATAGTAAGCATTTTAACCAATTTAATCTTATTTAATTTGTGCAAATCATCCTGCAAAAAATATTGACATCATTGCAAATATTGAGTATAACTTTTAAAACACATTATGCAAATAAGATTTCTATTTGGTAAGCATTACAAACAAACCATTTCAATATTTCTTGTAATAATATGCCTGGATGAATAAATGCAGGTCTATACAAATATCTATTTATTATACTTAGGCTAGTTAACATTTTTACCTTGATCTCATGTTGATGTCTCTATTAAAATTAAATATATTTTTCCTCTAATTTTAAAGGAAACTGAATAGAAACAGCTGCTGTGGAGATATTGCATGATAGTTGGCTAAACGGGAGATTATCCGAACCTAGGTCACCACCTAACTAAATGAGAGTACTATTTCTGCTACTCAACCAAATGACTGAAATCTCAGATAAACTGGAGAAACAAAAATTATATCACAGAGTAAAAATGACTGCTCTCATTTAGAGTTAGCTTAAACTTTACTTACAAAAATGTTCTGAATAACAGCTCATCTTCCATTCAAGTCAGCAGCACTTCTGTCAGAAACATTCTAGAAAAACAAACAATATGAAAGTGATTAAATGTAAAAAAAAATTCTCAGTTTTTTGCAGTGGCTTTAAAGTAAGTGCTGTAGACTTCTTTTAAACAGGGCATTAACATCTCAGAACTTACTAATGGTATGAATTACCATTATTGGAAGTGGGAACAGAGAGATGAAAAGGAAAAATTATTCCATTACTCATTGCCCAATATGAGGAAATATGTCTCTAATTTAAATGCAAAGTCTTGATAATGTAGCCATGGAAGTCAATACTGCAATGTCAAAATTTTCCAATAGTTTTCTTTAAACAAGAAACAATGTTTTCATCTATCATTAGCATAGGAAATTGTTATGGAAACACCATTGGTTACACTGTAGGCCATTACTTTATAATAGTAGTTGTCACTGCATACTATGGTGTGCGTGATTTTTGTTTAAATAAAAGCGTTAATGTTATTTCTTAATATTTTACATATAAATAAGTATGTTATGTACTTCATAATTTGCATGTAAAAGCTGTTGACCACAAAACATATTCAGTAACTGAGAAAAGAGCAGTGGACAGAATGCTTTTCAGTGTGTTCTGATCTCAAAGATTCAGCATAGGCACCTGTGTTTCTGCCAAAAGTCTCAAAAATAGCAATGGACTCATTTGGCAAGTGATGTTAATTGCATTCTCTTTGCGTTCAGGAACTTGGAGAGCATTTTTGTGTTTTAAATTAAGCCTTCTCACCAGGGACCAACTTCAGAAATGGATTGAAGGCATTGGAATTATATAAATGGATACCTTATTCTGACTTATTAATATGCATATTGCACTAATCTAAACTCCCTTTATATTCTCTTTAGATTTCCCCAGGCAATTCTATAATTTTTTCCTCTCATTTCCATAAATTTATCAATATGTTATATCCCACTCTTTAACTTTGTCTAGTCTATTCACATAAAAAAGAGCGAAAATGTGTTTAATTTCTAGGCTGAAAAGTAGAGGAGCAGGAAAAGGGACCCAAAGGAACAAAAAAAGCAATAGGTAAATGATATAATTACATTATGCATCATCTAATTGAATTTGTACTACTTTCTAAGTGTACTGGCAACTTCCATATGTATTCTTTTAAATGTTAGTAAATGGAATGGATGAAATTATGCTAACGACCTCTAAATGAATAGAAATCTAGTAACTGAATTTTGTAAGCCATATAAATACATTAAAACAGTTGAAAAATTTCAAACCCATTACATTTCAGAAAATGACCTTGTAATTGATTACCTCACAATACCTTAACACAAGCTCTTGCCTTAGCTCTGGCTGCTTGCTAAAGGACATGTTGATTATCTACACAGTATATTAGACTTGCAAGAATGCGACATTCTATCTGATTTCCCTTGAGAAGGAAATTACAGACTGTCTACAAGGAAGGGACGAACATACCCTCAAAATATTTATAACTTAATGTGAAATGAATCTGGTAGTCTTTTCACACCAATATAATAATTGCTAACTTTGTGCCTGAGTAGCAGGCAGATAGGTGGATTCAGAGAAATTATAATCATTGGGAATTATTAAATATATGACCATATGGATACATGTACATGGAGGCTGAGAAAGCATTTAGAAAAATTTTTGCTATATACTTGCCTTCTTTTTACTCTTTTTTGGTCATCTATGCAAAGCCATGGTCAGAGATGAAATACCAAAGAAAATAAATGAGGTTTTAGTCTGACTCATGAGAGCTTCTCTCACAGGTTTTTCATCTTTGCACTATTCAAGCTGCATATATCATCATATCCATGTTCTCTTCAACAGAATAGAAAAGAGGGAGGAAAGAGACAGAGAAGAAAATCCTGAAAATTCAAAAAGGCCTTGTTAAAAGGAATGCTAAATTCCATGGATACCAGTTAGCATTAAAACAATTTTTTTAAACTGTGAACTGACCTAAATGAAAGTGAAAACCATCCAGAATTGTAGAGTCATAGAATGGTTTGGGTTGGAAGGGACCTTAAAGATCATCTGTTTCCAAATCCCTAGACATAGGCAGGGATGTCTTCCACTAAAGTAGGTTGCTCAAAGACCTATCCTATCTGGTCATGACTACTTCCAGGCAAAGGACATCCACAGTTTCTCTGGGCAACCTGTTCCAGTGCCTCACCCTCATAGTAAAGAATTTCTCCCTAATATCAAATCTTGACCCACTCTCAGTTTAAAGCCATTCTCCCTTTCCCTATCACTATGTGTCCTTGCTAATTTTCCCTCTCCCACTTTCCTGTCAGCACCCTTGAGGTACTGGACGGCTGCTTTAAGTTCTTCCCAGAACCTTCTCTTTCCCAAGCTGAACATTCTCAACTTCCTCAGCCTTCCTTCATAGGAGAGGTGCTTCAGTTCCCTGATCACCTTTGTGGCCCTGCTCTGCACCTGCTCCAACAGGTCCATGTCCTTCCTGTGCTGGGGACCTCAGAACTGGATTGCAGCTGTCCATGTGTATTTTCTATGTAGAAAACAAAATATCATGTTGCATTGTTTTAACTCATTCAAAAACATAGCATTAAATTATTGAGTATAACACTAGCTCTAAACCCTGAAGAGGGTCCCCATGTGCTACACATATTTGGACAGAGATATATAACATACATCTGTGTTAGCATATATGCTAACATATAACAGCAAGTGTGTGAATACATAAGGCATTGATGTCAATTACTAGAATAAAAGCAGTAAATATTTTTGAGATCTGGCTTTGAAATTTCATGTTTATGAAAAATAAACTGTATGTCTTATCATTAAGAAGAAAACACTTTGACAAAGTTTTCAATGAATCCCATTTGATCAGAATAGTGCACCCATAATTGACTTCTAATGAACTATCAGAAAGGGAGTAACTGCCCTGACAAAGCAGCCTGTGCTGACTTTTTTTGTTCTGTTTTTAAAGATATTTCTGAAATTATACCCCCAAATGTCTCATTGCCAAGACAAGAGACACACAGTCTATTTGGCTATGAATCACTTATTTGAAAGAGCTTAGTTATTACATAGGTCTCTAATGAAATTTAACATTCTGTTTCTGTCTGGAAACATCTGTTTTCTGAATGAGAAAAAACCTAAAATCCTTTTATATATCTCTTAAAGAAACGATTCTGTCCTGCTAAATTACCATTCAATGCATTGTGACCAAAAGAGGCTGTTGAACTTGTACATTAATGGATTTATAGACCTTGTCAAGATCATAAAGATGAAGAGAAATCCCTCAATTGCTTTATGTATATTTCTCATTGCCCTTCATGAGCAAAGTTATTGTGAGATAGGTTAAATACTCTTGACCATATTTTGTGGGTTTGATCTTTTTATGGGGTATTGATATATCCCAAAAATTTCAAAAGCATTTAGAAATCACAATGAACTTCCTGAATAACTACAATCTTAAAATTTATCAGTCACAAAGAACAAGACCTAAAAATAAAGTTATTGGAAAGGGAACTAGCAATATTATGCATGTCTTCAAAATAAATAATGCAACGGGTTTAAAATCACAGAATCTCCAATTGTTTCATAAGCTATAAGCAGAAAAGATGTTTTCTATGACAAAAAATACAAAAGGTTGCTGTTATTTTGATGAATAAAACATTAGGTTTTTTCAGTGCTTTACAACAACAAGCAGAGTTACAGTATTGTTCTCTAAAGTAAATTTCCATTAAACTCTTGTTTTGAACATGTAAAAGCCCAAAGTTCAGCAGGAAGTTGAATCAGTCACTCATACCTTTCCCCAGAGTCATCCAGGAGAGGAACCGCAGGCCCAGGATCATCCCACATCATACATACATACGACTTACTCATTCCCATGGCCATTGCCACAATAGTCCTCCATCAACAAGCCAGAGTGATAGACATGCACAAAAGGTGTCACAACTAACCCATGGGCTGCAGCACCCACTGAGAAGCCTCTCTCTCTCCAGTAGACAACAGCTATGGAGGGCAACCAGGCTCTTAGCTTGGACCTCGTCACAAAGTGCCTGAAGACAAGTGTGAGGAATACAGGCGGGGGGACAATAGTGTCTCAGGATAGGAAAGGCTGCCTGTAACCCCAAAGAATCATGTTTTTATGATTCCACGATTGGAATAATAATAATAATAATAGTAATAATAATAGTAATACCAATAGTAATAATAATAATAATAATAATAATAATAGAATAATAATGAATAATTATGATTACTCCCCACAAAAGTTCCAGCTTTTGTTTTGCACAAAGAGAAGACTGAGAAGCTAAAACTGCTGGGAAATGCGGGAGTAATCAACCATGCTACATGTGTTCTCAGAACACAAATGGAGCAATTTTAAATTACTCTGCTGACACCTGATGGGGCATTTTATATAGAGAAGCAGAAAATTATTCATCTAAATCAAAATTTGTCTATGAAGAGTATAGGATACTTTTTTCTCCTCCCAAATGCCTTTATCTGTGCACTTAACTTTATGACATAACCTGTGTGCACTCCCATTACTTGATAAATGGAGAGGTTTTTAGAGGTCTGAAGAGGACTCCTGTTGACTTTCAATGTAAATTGTGCACTTTTTATTATCTCCCACCAGATCTATAAATGTCCTTACTTGTTCTGTACTTTAAAGAATGTAGGGTTCCCCAGGCACTGGGTCATTAACTTAAGTGTTCTCTTTTCTTGCCCTAGATAAGGGGTCGTGGTTAGTTAATGTGGATATTTTTAAGAAACATCATTAAACATTCATCATTACTTATTAAAAGGAGCCAGAACCAAAATAATATTTCAGATGCAAAAGATTTCCAGTTTTCAACATGTGCAAGAATGGCTAAATCAAGCTTTTTAAAGCTTTTAAAAAATGGCTAAATTTACTTTTTTAAAGTCTGTGATTCTGGTTTTCATTATTACTCTACTTCCTCCACAGCCTGGTAGGCACAAAATATCTGCAGTCTCAGGCCCTCCCCTCCCAAGTAAGCAGAGGACAACAAAGCTTTGCAGTGATTTGGCCTTTTCCAAGTAAAATACTGAGCTCTGAAATGATTTCATGGCAAAAGCAATTTACAGCTGCAAGATCTGTTAGAATACTGTAGAGCTGATATTTCATGAGCATTAAAATTTCTGCTTCCAACAAATTAAAGGCTGTAGATGATTTGCATATGTCTTTTCTGAATAGTCTTTACCACCCGCACCTTTTTTTTTTTTTCTTTCCTCCTGTGGACCAGCAGTCAAATACTCAGTCAATTAGCAAGTATTGAGAGCTGGATGATTTTCTGATCTTAAAATTCAGCTGTTCTCCACAGCAAGGCATAGGACAGGTGCCTTTATATTGTTAAATTACTGCATATGGTGCTCTGTCACTTTCCATGCTTCAATTCATGCTGCAGCTCTAGAAAAGAAACCATTAAGAACGAGCAATCTAACAGAATTCAAGAGTTTAGCAAGTGCTTTCTTCAAGTTAAAATTTATTATTGCAACTGCTCGATTAATAACGTCTATACAATTTGTAAAGCCCAAGGTTCTGCATACAAAACTAACACTCAAGAGAATCTACACTGAAATATTGCTGAATCTTATTTTAAAGATACCATCCAGGTGTAAGTCTGAATCTTATCTATTCTAATAAAAACAGGGTCTATATTTGCTTAAGAAAAAAAATTAATACTAATCAGACAGCCATTTTCCATAGCAATCACAAGTATATCAGAATAGGGAATCCACTGATATGACCAACATGGTTCAATGTGCTCTCAGATGTCATATAAGATTATAATACTGATTAGAGTAATAACAGTCTGGTTTGTTCTGCAATGAAGAAGCACCCTAGGAGGTGGTGTAATTTGCCAGCAATTCTGTTGCATTTTTCCCAAATGATATATAAATTGCTAAGTAGAGGAGTTTATTAAATATTTTAAAAGGCTGTTGCCAATGTAAAGCTATAAATGGAAAACTAAATTATAAATATTTAGTATGCATGAGACTAATGCAAAAGAGACATGGTATAAATAAAGAGTATTTGAGTATTGAAATTATGGCATTGGGGCCAGACTGGGCATTAGTACAATATTTAACCTGGAGCTCTATTTTTCTTTTGCCTACAATAATTCAGTTTCTCTAAGAGATTTTTATTCCTTGTTTTTTTCTCTTTATTTATTTATTTTTTTTCATAATTAACCTCTTCCAAAACCCCCTAGATATCAGGCTTTATTTTAGAGCTAGTCAAACTATATTACAGTGTAAATGTAGCACTTATCTTCTATTTGCATATGATTAATTAATAAGTTCTGATTTCTGTGGATATTTTTGACAAGTAAACATCTTCCAAGTAGTTTATTAATATAAATACCATCTTATGATAGTCCATGAAAGTCAGCTTTGACAGTTCACTATTGACTGCTTTTGGTCACATGAATTTGTTTTTCTCCAATCTTGAAATTTTTAAATATTTGAGTAGGATGATGTGCACTGACAAATTAAACTGCAAACATTCAAGCATGTCTTCTACTGAGCTTCTTACTAGATTGATGTTTGCTCCAGACTTCTTTACACTTTGGAATCTTAGAAATGTTGATAATTCTTGGTCAATGCATAAAAAATACCCACAGCACTTGCATTATTCTTTGAAAAATGTTTGTGAAGCTCTTATCTTAATTTGACTAGTTCTTTCCTACACAAAATGTCCTCTTTTGGTATCTGAATATTTCTCTGAATATTTCTATTAATATTATGTAGGCAGACAATCTTCAGATTTCCCTGCCATAAACTGCTAGATTACGAGGGAGGGAAGATTTGCCTTAGGATGGGATATGACCTTAGGTTAATTAAGGCATTGGCACAAATCACATAATTTCAGCCACTTTGATGAGGCACTCTGATTCAGTCAGAGTGCCTCATCAAAGGCTAGTCCATGCTCCATGCTCTGCTGGCAGGAGGCAAAACCAAATTTTGCTGACCCAAGGAGATGGACAATTTGGGGTTTTTTCCACTCATTATCAAAGTCGCTATTTCTCCCATCAGCCCATCCCTGTCCCAAATATGTGAACTGCTCTCTTGAGGGTAGGAACCTTTCTGTAGTAGTCTTATTAAGGTAAGCTGTACAACCACCTGTCTGAGCCACCCTGTGCAGGTGTTTCATCTTCCGCTCTCCATATCCATTACATCAGTACTCATTGAAGACCACCACAACTGCTACATTTAAGTATAGATCTCTTCCCTATAGATATAAAAGCATAAGCAAAAGATATGATGAATGATTATGATTTATCCCAATCAGAATTCGGAAGAAGGTCAGAGGAATATACTATGGCACAGGCAACTACAGACAGACTGTTCAAATAAAACCTATCACCTCCAAAAAAAACTTCACGAAACCGCAAAAGAACTAAACCCAACCAAACAACGAGGAAAAAAAATCCAATTATTTTGTTGGGATATTTAGGATGAGATGGTACTCAAATGGGGTCAGTGTCTGTCCAGGTGGTGATGGGAGTCAATTTTAAGGGTCCTTAGCCATACCAGTAGACTTCTCAAACTGCTAGTTCTACTAAATTTTTATAAGCAAGCTGCACTGTGATCCTATGTGACCACTCCAGGGAATGCATGATTCATTTATATTGATTAACTTAAACTATAACCAAAATATTTTAATTTTCTGTGTGCAAAAGGACTGTTCTATGTGAGCATGTGTGCAAATACAAAAACAGTTTCTGCAAAGTCTTGAGAAGCAGCTTTCCTCTGTACTCTCTGGGTAATTCTACAGTAGGAACTGCCTGGGGAAGTCTCTGCAACAGCCAGGTCCTCAAGCCAGGATGTTAATCAGCATGTTTAAGTGTACAAATCATACCTATCAATCAGCTTATGGACAGCAGGAGATGCCATGGGGAATCTACAGGACTGCTTAAATTTCCCACTTCAAGCGTCCCTTTTAACCATAGTTCCTCAGTAATCCAGTCAGAAATTCAATCTGTGACCCTGTCTCAAGTCAGCCCATTGTTTCATTGGTGTGGAGAACAGCTGGCAAACATCTGGCCTACCCTAGGAAATGATGAGAATGCACACTGCATAGGCACCTGATCCCAGTCCTCACAGCCAACTGCAGCTATATCTTCAACTTCCACTATGTTATCATTAAAACAAACTTCACAGGCTTTTCCACAATGTATGTTTGAGGATTTTGGGCACAGGTTCAATTTCACTCGTTTTACTTTATTCAGAAATTTTAGTCTTTTGAGAATAAACGGCTACACGTAGTTGGGATGAGCCGTTTTTTTGTGTGACTTTTGATTCAGCATCTTTAAGCTATGAACAGAATAATATTAGAAATTAGGCAAATGTTTTTGCCCTGACGGTTTCCAGAAATTGTTCTGCCATTTTTCTCCATTTCTAAACATTTTTGCATTTTCTGTTGTTTAGAGCATGAGGGTTGAAGAGTTCTGTATAAAACACAAGTGTGAAGTCAACTGTTGGCTACATTTTGCAAAAGAGCAAAGGATATAAATAATTCAAGATGTACCATTCTTACATGACTTTTTACAGCTCTAAACACTGAGTATTTCCTGCTGAAGTGCTCTGGCTCTTTGGAAATTCAGGTTATCTATAGAGCTGCCAGTGAAGAAAATGCAAATAAAAAAAGCATTAGGTACTTCTCTGAAGTTCTTACATACTGGTTTTTGTTTGCCAGCCATATTTCAGTATGTTCTCATTTAGATAATTTCTCTTTTTCTTAATCTCTATAAAACCTTTCTGACATAATAAGGCATTTTTCATCTTATTTCTATCTCCATCAAGCATTTTTTTGTTGTTTTGCATTTTGACACATAACTCCAGATAAATGCTCATTATCAAAGTCAAAGTATCGTGTATACCAACTCCTCATAATTGACACAGAGATTATTTCAATTAATTACAAATAATATCAAATTGGAAATGGAACTTTGAAGATTTACAACAGAAATAATCTCATTTAATATGAAAATCTGTTTTAACATTTGGGATACTTCTAGATAATTTAGCTAATCCAAATACAGGAAGGCAATTGACTATTGGGTTTTTTTTCTTTTCTTTCCAAGATAAAAAGAAATTTCTTACAATGAGATATATTTCTTGCACACTTGGATGACCATATAATAGGCCAACCTGTAGACTTGTAAAAATATGTACCCATAATATGACAAGCATATTTTAAATTGATATTTGAAATTCTTTGCAGTGATACCACGAACTAAAAATAACAATGTGTTTTATAACTGATTAAATAATGAATCACAAAACACTATCTTCTCACGAGCAAGTTTTAGAAGAAAAAGTAGGGGATGCAATACGAGCTAGGGTTTAGTGCTCTTAAAAAAATCCTCCAATTTTTTGAAGAGACACACCAATTACAGCTTATTTCTGAGGCAGAAAATGGAAAGTGACAAGTTCAACATTTGACTTGCTTGCTAACTTTTAAAAGAGTAATATGAAGTAGCTGTACCATTTCCATCCTCTGAAGTTAGGATTTTCAGTTTAGATGTGGAACATTTCAATATTTACTGGGCCTGGGAATGTCTTCCAGTTGAGAAATATCTAACAAACTCCATTGTGAAATATGTAATAGGCTAGAATTAGAGACTTTCACTCAAGAGGTGGAAGTCATATGTTTGAAAGCCTAGTGCAGGGCTAGGCAGAAATAAAATGGGCACGACATGTTGCTGTTGGACATGAAATTATTCACACAGATGTAGCTCAAGGTGTGGTGAAAGAAGAAGAAACAATTATTTGTTCTTTCAGTATTTATAGGTTTTCGACCACGACCAGGGATTGGATAGTCAGGTTACCACCTTCCCAATCACATTGGCCATGAGAGACGTCCATCAAAAGGCATATCTTTAATGCAATGTATAAACACCTACGTTTATAGTTACTTTCCAGGGAAAGTGGCTAGAAATTATGAAAACAATATTGAAAGGTTTGATTCTCAGGGCAACAACAACACATCGCTTGTGCATGAGAAATTACCCCCGTCATGGACTTTCCAGTGTAAAAGCAAGCCAACTTAGACATCCACCAGGAAGTAAAAAAATGCTGTCTCTGTCAGGCTCTTCAGTGCTTGTGCCCTACAGTGCAGTCTTGCATTGGGTACCTGGAGCCCCTGCAGTGTCTGCAGGAAGGTGTTAATACATCTGAATGTGATCCAGAATGCCTACTGAAAAGCAAAACACATGGTTTACAAATCCAGCCTCTCTACAGAGTTAAGGTACTTCATGCAGGCTACCGAAAAGTGAACCCCTCCCTATGGGATTAAATGTCCCAATCCTTACCTTGAAAAATATGTCCAGCCCACACCTTTGCTTTGTTAAAGGGCACAGGTATGACTGTGTACAGAAGGAGCAGAGGTAAAGAAATAGATATTATCAAATATTTTGTGTTGTGTCTGTTTGGTCAAGATTCTACTGACTGAGTGGGATAGATAGAAGGAAGAGACTAACTACTGTCTAAATATATGATTTAGGAGTGATAAGAGTTAAAGATGTGAATTACAAGCCCTATTCAAATAATTGCTTCTGTGTTTTCAAGGGTATAATTAATTAAGGACAAAATACCAGTTCTTGAAGGAGGAAAAAAATATTGTCCACTGGAGTGCTCTGGGCAGACATTTGTACCTATGTATTAAAGTAGAACTTGCACTTATATCTGTCTTCATGAAACACTGTAACTCTTAACATGGACCCTCCCCCCCCCCCGCCTGACATACTCGTCAATTTGTTAATTTAATAATTTATTGGTCTAAGGATTATTTTAAAATATTCCTGAAAATATTGGGAGTAATAGTTACAAGACTTTTAAATGTATTTATACAGAATTATCTAGGTCTTGGATATTTTCAAGATATGGCAAATGTAGTCCCACTTTATAGCTCTGTCCTTCAAAGGGTGCCCCAAATGTCTTTGTATAACCACAAAAGACATCAAAATTATTACAGCACTTATTACAATAAACAGCTACATAAAACTCACCACTTGGCTGCATTTTGAATCTGGAACAATCATGAAATGTAGCAGCTGCGTGGTGTGCAGAATAAAGCACATATAGTATACTCTGATACAAATCACGTTCAGCTAACTTTTTATGATATGCCTCTAAACAGTGTCTGTGTCTGAATTTGTAATTCGTATACTGAACAGATGGAATAAACTGAAACATTGAAGTACCCATAAATTGATTCATGCCACCTTGTGATTGCACACTGGAATATAATTTGTTCACCAAAGATTTGCCTTGGTGGATAATATCCCTCATGATCAGAGGAGAGAAGTAAAGGAGGAATTTTTTACAGCCCTAGTCTCTATTAAGGGGCAAGTTCAAGGAAGCAGCTCCTTTACTGATCAACTTTAAAAGACAAAGTGTTTGATAATCATAATGCCAAGCACTGAGAAAAACTCTAATTTAAATGTTTCCTGTAAAGTCTCAAAAAGTCTTGACAGATGTGAACATTCTCACAGGAGTGAATATATCCATGTCTTTTGTCCAGTTTCTCACCTTCAATGTTTCTAGATGATATTTCAAAGAACCTATTTAATCAGTACAGAGAGGCTGAGGTCCACCGTGACCAAGATTTAAAAACATATTGTTGCTTAAATCAGTGACAAGAACTTGACATTCCCATCACTCTGTGGCCAGATGAAAGCACAGATGTGACTAAGAAGGTCTGGTCTCTGTCCTTGGCTACAGCACTGAAAGAGACATTTGCTGTTGGCACTCCACATTTTAGTTTTCTCATATGTAAAATGTGGATAATAAACAATACATTTCCCAATAGCCACAGTTCACTACCACCTGAGTGGATGCTATGGTTGGTCTGCTGGAATATCCAATAAATATCTACCAAAAATTAGTATTAGTTGTCCATGGACGTTAGATTATCAACAACAAAAAATGACCAATTTCTTCATTCTGTATTGCTTAAAACCTTCTAGTGAGCCAAGAATAGTTACAGACCCATCTTGCAAACTCCTTTTTATGGGTAGGTGTTGTGTCCAAACATTTGTGTAAGTCATCTGGCTACAACTGCTACGTTACTTAGAAAGACAACTGTCTTGAGTAAAGGCAAGGCTATGTTTTCTTACTTGAGACACCAC
This sequence comes from Parus major, assembly GCF_001522545.3. Taxonomy (NCBI): domain Eukaryota; kingdom Metazoa; phylum Chordata; class Aves; order Passeriformes; family Paridae; genus Parus; species Parus major. The sequence continues at coordinate 84,071,105 of NC_031769.1, forward strand.
TAAATTTCCTATTTTCTAAGTTCCACTACTCCCTAGCTTGCAACAGAAGAGAGGTTATAGTCCTTGAGAGTAGCATTACAGTCATTGATCATTGGCTTGCATACACAACTCAGTCCTGTATTCTTCGGCATACATGAATTTGGACTAAAGACATACAAAAGCATATATATTTAATATAATGAAAAATGGAAAATTAAGTGTGACATTTCAAGTCTTTCCCTGACTTAGTGAAAGTGGACACCCTGGAAAAAGATCTGTAGTAGGAGAAAAAGCTACATCTGCCACTCAAGTTTTTATCTTGGAAATGTTTTGGGCTTGAGTTTTTCTTTCGTCTTTTTCCTAATAAATATCACTACAGGTCAGCTTCTAGTCCCATTCAAAGAATGAAAAATACTGGATGGACAAAAAGAATTTGAAGATTTTGCTCACTAGCCTTGTTCTTCCTCATATTCCAGGTTCTCAAGAGAGTTGAAAACATGGCACAGTATAGTTTAGCTGAATAGCTGAAAAGGGAGCACAATTTCTACATGCTGGTGTCCAGCCCCAGCCAACAACTAAGCACTACATAGTCTTTCATTCAGTCCCCACCCCTAAACTGGATGGGGCTGAGAATTAGGATAAAAGTAAGAAAATATGGGGTTGAACTATGGACAGACTAATAACTGAAATATAAACCATAATAAGATACAAAATAAAATGAAATAAAACAAAAGTGGAGGGGAAGGCAAAGAGGAAAGGAGAGAGAAGGGAGGAGAGCAATGAAGAGAAAGAAGAGGAGAGAGGGGAGCAAAAAGGAGAGATAGAGTATCAACTAGCCTTTTTTCTCAGGCTTGAAGCAGATACATAAAAGAAGGAACTATTCACAGCAGAAAGAAAGACCACTTAGCACATTGTAAAAAAAATTGTATTTCAAAGAAATATATCATAACAGATGGAAAACTGTGTGTGCTAGAGTTTGTTCTAAAGTAATAAAAAATTATGTAGGATGAAATAGACAGCATAAAAACAGAAAATAAACTTCTATTAGCAGGAAAGGATAATTAGTATGCTGAAGGATCAGAAAAATATAAAATTAGTAGAACGATCAACTTTACTGAAAATAAATACAATTAGAATGGAGTCCTTCACAGCAATTATAAAGGAACTAGCCTCTCATCAAGCAAACTGGAATATACTGTAACTACTTTATGCACATCTGTATTATTCATTTTTTTTTCCACATGAAATACAGGATATATAGGAAGATATGTTTAAAATACATTACAGCAATTTAGATGGCAAAGATTTTTTTCCAAGACACATGAAGCAATGCAAATTGAAGGTCTATTTAAAACTGGTGGCCATTATTACTTCAATAAATAATAAATCAACAATTTGCCATCAACTTCAGCATGCACAAGGCTAATGCACAATTCATGGACCAGCTGATGCATGACTCTCTGTGCTTGAATTTTTAGAGATATATTTACATGCCAAAGAATATACTCTGAAGCTGAAAAGAAGGAAATGCGGAACTTATGTAAAACTTCAGAAAAATTCAGGAAAGCGTAGAACCAGAGAGAGATGAGAACACTTAGTAAAAAATAAATTCAAAGGACCATATCTCACTTTTCATCCTTTTACCAAAAGGGATGAGAAAAACTGTCCTTGTGAGTAGGCTGCTCCACATTTTTGCACTCGGAATTTCTGACAACTTTCCCTTCTGGATTATGACAACGGTCACTGACAACATCAGCTCAATGCCTTGGCTGCATTAATTTGGTAGGGCTGTGACTGTGACATTTATGTCCCCCTACAGGGACCAACGCCAGGTGGATCACAGAGCCCCAGCCCTGTTCTAGTCTCGTCTCTGCTGGACTTTTGAAGAGTGGGCACTGTATAAAGATAGAAACAGGAATCTTCATCACCTCTGTAATGACTCAAGATATTGATTTAGAGAGAGCACAGCTGGCAGAATACAGATAGGCCCCCTTCCCACTGATAGTATGCTAAGGAGTGATTTATAATTATTTGTTATTTTTGCTTTTACTTGAAGTACAATACGAATTTCATGGGACATTGATAAAAGGAATATTTTGCTTTGGCATATTTAGCCACCACTTAAACTGTTGACAGTTTTTTGGTTTTTTTCCCCCTAGTATTATGACTCAGGAAGTAATTTTTAAAGAAGAAATATGCAAAAGAGGAAAGGGACATGAAAAATAAATTAGAGATATTTATTGTATTTTTAGATGGTACAATGAAAGTATCTACACTTATAAAGGACATAAAAGAGGAATATTGAGAGGTCCCTCTTAAGAAATATTTTTATCGATAGCAATTTTTGCAGATAGGACTGGATTGGGACAAGTAGGTTTTAATCTGAATCTCTTTATACATTTTTAACAGTGTGTCATAATATAATCATTAAAAAAAGGAAAATCTTTTCTTCTTGCTTGAAACTCATGGGCCTTTGCTTCCCCCAAGCCTATATTTAAAAACTTGACACATTAGTTATGAATAGAATCATAGAATCGTTTAGGTAGGAAAAGACCCTTAAGAACATTGAGTTCAGTTGTTAAGCCTAAGTCTATCTTTATACCATGTCACTTTACCTCTGGGGGATGGTTTCTTCATCACTGCCCTGTGCAGTCTTCACTAATGCCTGACAACATTTTTCACTACAATTTTTTTTTAGTGAACTGGAACTTTTTAGCAAATCTCCAATCTAAACCTCCTATTGTGCAGAATGTGGCCATTTCCACTGGTCCCCATCACTTGTTACCTGGGAGAAGAGACTGATCCCCACCTGGGTACAGCTTCCTTTCAGGTAGTTGTAGAGATTGATAATCCCTCACCCACCCTCTGAGCCTCCTGTTCTAGAGGTGAAGCAACCCCAGCTCCTTCAGCCCCTCCTCACAAGACCTGTGCTCCAGCCCTTCACCAGCTCCATTGTCCTTCTCAGGACATGCTCCAGAACCTTGATGCTTTTCTTGCAATGGAGAGCTCAAAACTGAACACAGGTTTTGAGTTGCAGCCTCACCAATGCTCAGCACAGGAGAACAATCACTATCCTTGTCCTGATGGCCACACTTTTTGATGCAAACTGGGGTGCAATTGGTCTTCTTGGCCACCTGGGCACACCCTGGTTCATGTTCAGACAGTTTTCAACAAATGTCCGAAGGTCCTTTTCCGATGGGCTGACTTTCAACCACTCTGTCCCCAGCCTGAAGCACTGCATGGGGCTGTGGTGACCAAAGGGCAGGATCTGCCACTTGGCCTAGTTGAATCTCATTCAATTGGCCTTCGCCATTAATCCATCCTGTCCAGATCTGTAGAGCCTTGCAACACTCCAGTAGATCAATACTCACACCCAGTTCGGTGTTGGCTGCAAACTTACTGAGGGTGCACTTGACCCTCTCATCCAGATGTTTGCCAAAGATATTAAACAGGGCTGGCCCCAATACTGAGCCCCGGAGAACACCACTACTGGTGAGACATCAGGTGAATGTTTCACCATTCACCACTGCTCTCTGGGCCTGGCCATCCAACCAGTTTTTAACCCAGTAAACAGTATGCTGTCCAACCCCTGAGCAGCCAGTTTCTCTAGGAGAATGCTGGGGAAGAGTGTGAAAGGCATTACTGAAGTCCAAGTAGACATCCACCACCCTTCCCTCACCCACTGAGCAGATTAGCTTGCAATTGGAGATCACATTGGTCAAGCAGGACCTCTCTTTCAGGTCCATGCTCTCTGGGTCTGATAATCTTGTTGTCCTGTATGGGCTGTATGATGGCACTCAATATGAGTGATGGCACTCAACCTGCTCTGTGACTTTCCCCAGCACTGAGGTCAGACTGACTGCCTGTAGTTCCCTGGATTTTCCTTCTGACCCTTCTTGTAAATGAGTGACACACTGGCTAGACTTCCACCATCTGGGACCTCCCTGGCTAGCCAAATGATGGTAAATGATGAAAGTGGATCAATGAGCACTTCCATCAGTTCCCTCAGTACCCTTGGGTGGATCCCATTCAGTCCCATAGGCTTGTGTGTGTCCAAGAGGTGTAGCAGGTCCCAAAGCAGTTTCCCTTGGATTATGGCAGCTTCGTTTGCTCCTTGGCCTTGCCTTCCAGCTCAGGATACTGAATACTCTGAGAACTGGTCTTATGAAGACTGAGATAAAGAAGGCATTAAATATCTCAGCCTATTCCTCAGCCATTTTCTACATTTCCCCTTGCATCCAGTAGAAAATGTAGGTTCTCTTTATCACTCATTTTGTTCCTGATGAATTTACAAAAGTTTATAGTGTTTTTTACTGCAGTACTAGGATAAAGTTCTACTTGGGTTTTGACCATTCTAACTTTCTCCCTGCATAACCTCATGATAACCTTATAACCCTCCTGAGTTGCCTGCCCCTTCCTCACTTTCGTCTTTTAACCCCAAGTCCCAGCCAAAGATCTCTGTTTAGCCAGGCCAGTCTTCTTCCTCTACATTTCACCTTTCAGCACATGGGGACAACCTGCTTCTGTACCTTTAAGGTATGTCCTGTACCTTTTTGAGGCATATCTAGTGTTTTGAGACTCTTTTGTCCTTCAGGACTGCCTCCCAAGGGACTCTCTACCAGCCTTCTAAAAAGGCCCAATTCTGCCCTCTGTAAATCCAGTGTGGCACTTCTGCTGAACCTCCTCCTTACTTTGCAAAAAAGTCTACCATTTAGAGATTGTATATGTTTTAGTTTACTTCTTTTGAGGGTAAGGGAAAAAAAAAGACACATACTCTCTGATACATCAGAAAACAGGGAAAATTAGATTCTAAAGACTAAAATGGTAATGTTTTCAGTGATATGCTGGATAAGTGCACACAGAACAGAGGAAAAAGACAGCAGTCCTTGAGGTACATGATTTAACCTGATCAGCTCTAAATGTTACTCACTGAACTACAACATGATTGACATGATTGACAAAAGTGTCTGCTTTTCAACAAGGTCAGTGAAAATGTAATAGATCAAGCCTGGTCTAACAAGTGGTTACTTGGGAATCAGCTGGTTTAGATGCAAGTTACTGCTCCTGTTCAGGAAGAGATGCAGTCAAGGTCATCCTGAAGTGGTAATTGTCTACTTCCACTGTCTTCTGTTCCACTCTTTCCTCTATCAACACACCTTTAGCTTAAGAAATCCCCTATTATAAACTATTTGTGGGTAGCAAATGGTCTTGATTTTCATGAGCTGCTGTTGTCCATCATTGAGGAAGTGTTCTGATAGCTCTGAATATTTTCAGTATCAAGAAAATAGCTGGAGTTTGAAAATACTTTTCTCACCAAATATGCATAACCTATACAGTCAGAGCCATTATGTTGACAACTGATGAGAATCAAAGTTCTGATTTTCACCACAATTACCTGTATCTTAGTTATAGTGTTATTTGGCATTCACAGGGGTAATGAGTTAAACAATTTTTCAGGTACCACTAAAACTCACATTACTATGCAGAAGGCATAATCTGATTGACACTGGCAAAACTCGTGTTTTACAGCTGCAGTTAATCTGTTCAGTGCTGCACCTACATCAAACAACATCTTTAATGGCTCATAAATTATAAATGTTGAAAAAAGAAACATGAAGACAGAGCATGAAATGCAGTTAAAAGGGCACTACATTGGTAAAAAGCAGTAGATAACAGCATGCTAACTACATTTGCAGACAGAAGGTTTCAGGGATCCAGCAAAGGCATGGTACTGGTATCCATTTATGTATTTTTAAGATTTGTTTCTTCTGCACTGAATATTAATTTTTTTCCTAAATTATCACTGTTTCAAAGAAATAGCAAAAGTCTTCTAACATTTTTTTAAAATAACAGCAGCAACCATCAAATTGTGTCATGAAAGCAAGGAGATGAATTAATGTAGAGAGGTTTTTCAGGGCAAAACCCAAGAATTTACATACATAAGTAATATTGATTATTATAGTCTTAGTAGGTTAATAGGACTGTAATCTTGGCTTGCTTTCTATGCTGTTATCGATGGAAAGTAGTATAAAAGTTGTACTGCTCAGCAAATAAACAAGAACAATTTCAGAAGAATAATAAGAAAACAAGAGCTAAGGTTTATTGAGAGTTTGGGTTGAGATTTTTGGAGATGCATGGATTACAAATTTAGCTCTTTTAAACAAAGTCATTAAAAATTATGCACTTTTTCTTACCACCCTACAATTTTGATGTCATAGACATGCTACAATTGTCAGCAGAATTTATGGTTTTATTACATTTTTTTTTAACCACTACTACAATATTTCTTGAGGATTCAATGTCCTGATAAATGTCTGTGCTCTTGGATGGTTGAACAGAGATAGCAGATCAGTTTATATGATCTTCATATAAGTCCAGGAGTTTGTTCAGTGTGTGCCAGGGAAGTCACTCCCATTTATGGCACTTTGATATCATACCAGGGATCATACCAAAGTTGCTCAAAGTTACCTCACAAGGGAAAGAAAAACAAATTTGGTTGTTTTTTACCGCAATGCTCTACATATTCTGCAGAAAGGTAGGGGAATGGTGTAGTCTATGCAGCGCATTTACTTTCATCATAATTTGTATTTGGGATCAGGCTATCTCAGTTCATGTTAAAATGCTATTAGAAATAAGGAAAAGCATCAACTTCTATACCTGTAAACAAAACACTGCAATTGCAAGAGCACATTAAAAAAAACCAAAACCCACTGCACAAGTAGCTGGCTACTTTGGACTCATCCCTGTAACAGTCAGAGAGTTTCTGAGTTATTAATGAAAAACGAGATTCCTATGTATGCAGCAGTATTTTAAATTGGCTGTTGCACTAGAAATATTACACATAGTAATGATTAGTCTAAGACTTAAAAAACCCCCTAGTTTCTAAAGACATATTTAATTTATCTGAATGAGCAACTTAACAAATACAAATAATTGTGTGTCAGGTTTTTCATGTCAGTCCTAAAAGGTTACTTCTTAGTTCAAGGGATCACCTACAGAAAAGTTCAATTCAACAAGTGAATTTTTCAGTTTCCAATTAGGACCCCACCTTCCCTTATTTCAGCAATTATTTCATTGATTGTGTAAGACAGTTATGGCCTTCAAAGCAATAGATACTTGGATTATTTTGAGGCACAAATTGGTGCATATAATACCACAAGAATAATTTTCCTAATGCTTTGCTCTGTGATTCAAGATCTCACATCCTGAATATTCATGTAATTTACACAACCCTACCAGTCTGCAAACACTATGAAAGAAATAAGCCAGAGTTAATTTTCTTCAGTTATCTGGAGATTACTTAACATGAATTTTTTTAGTTATTTTTATAAAGGCTTATGTGATAGTGGTCCTTGTATTATGTCCACAATACCCTTCATGAAGGCATCGTTGAAGAATACATTCATTATTTCTTCTTATCCATCTGCTTGAAATAGTACAATTATCAGCAAAAGAAAAAGTGAGAGCTTTTCCTCTTTAAAAATGAAATAACTAACATGGCTTCGTGTCTTCTTTCCTAATAATATTATCCTTTGGTAATATACAATATTTTCAGCAAATACAGTATACTCTTGCCATTTCTTTTCCAAGGAAGAACGAAAACAAATCCCAAAACCACATTATAGCAATTAAGTTTTGGTTTTTTTTTTCTGTGTTTCTGGCATGATTTACTTTAATTTTTTTAATAAAGATTACATTCAAATTAAAAAACATAATTTTATATAAGGTAAGAGCAGTAAGTTTATTTTACAGTTAGCTAGCAATAAGGTAAAAAATTCAGTGTAATATTATTACTATTACTAGGGGCATGGCTTTAAAAACCATTTAGATCTATCTAGATTTAATGAACTGAGAAAAAGTGTTTCTGGTATTAGTCTAGCACCCATAAAGAGACGAAAGGGAAAGCTTTGTTACCTGCCAAGGCAGTAGCCAACTACATAATAAACGTGCACTTACTGAATACACACTCCATTTAGAAGAATACTAAGTCCTGGACACATTCAAAAATAGATCTATAAAACCAAGGTAATGTGGTTTCTCACCTAAATTTTAGAGGTAATTTTTACATTAAAGTGCATTCTGTTTACAGACGTGCCATAGGGTAGAATTAAAAAGACACAGCTATTACCAGCTAATCTTTTCAATACACAGAATTCTACAGTGAAATGACAGACAGATGGTCAGATTCATAGGTGAGGAAACATACTACAAATACACACACACACACACACACACACACACACACACACACATATATATATTTCTTATGTAAACACCAAGATGCACAATAAATCTAGAAAATTAAGTTTGGCAATGAAAACTGCTGACACTGTACATACCCATATGTGCATGTATTTTTATATTTACAAACATGCAGTTTCTTTTTTCAAAGTTAGTATAGCTTCACAATACCAGCTAAACTAAATTCCACCCCATAAAAAATGACAATTATGAACAAACACAATATTTTCCCCATTGATTCTAGAAATGTCTTAAGCATGAGTCCCACAAAATATAACACAAGTGTTCTACAGGACACTTCGAACTGATCCCCATCAATCTAAAATCTAAGCCTGTCTGTGGAAAGTTTAATTTTTCACAATGTCTCTGCTATGTGTCTATATTGTATTTGTGCTTTGCACTCCTCCTCTCAGCTTATGATTCGGTGCACTAAAGATATGAAAATATGGTATGATATTCTTTGGTTAGAGAGAAAATCACATTCCTATCTGATCTTTACATTTCACAATGGAAACACCACTGGGGCCAACAGGATATATTGTAAAGAAATCCACTGCTAACCAGTCAACCTGTATGTCTGGTGAGCTTCTCCAGATCTTACCACATTTTTGATTAACAAAATTGGATGTTGCAACCTGAGATTCTGTTCAGCTCAGCACAGCATCCCTCCTGACCAAGGACAAAGACCCTCAGTTGACAGTTCACACACCACAGACTATGGAAAATCATTCACCACAGAGTATGCACATTATAGCTTTTATCTCTCCAAGCCAGTCTGCAAGTAGCAGTGGCCATAAGCAGCACATTGGCATGTTAAAGTAGAACACACAGGTAAAAGTTTCTTTACTAGCAGCCTTGAACAAGTTTCAGAGGTGAAGAATGTCCATCTTGCAGATTGCCAAGACTTGGAGGGACGTAGCTACAGCTGAACTAATCTAACATTGGAAAGCTGGAAAGGAGTTTGGACGAGATGACTTCCAGAGGATCTTTTTATGGTTGTCTGAAAACTGTGTGATGACCATATTCTTGATCTATTTAGACAGTGAAAACACAGTAATAAGCTCGGCAGGTTATACACTTCTTGCAGTAGACTTTATTATTCTGCTGATTTAAAGGGACATCATTAATCAATTTACAGCTCCTGCAATGTTGAGATTAGCAATTAATCCACAGATATAATAAGAACAATAACAAGACTGTCATTCTACACTCTTAAGAGATCTAACTTGAAATGGGGGAAGTAAGAGATTAAGGCCCATATCCATTACAGACTTTCTGCCTAATTTATACATACCTTAAGTCATGCCTCAAGACATTCCACCTGAAGATACCTTGTGTTGGCTTCTTCCATTGCCAGGTATCTAGATGTAGTCCTTCTCTGTGGTGAATGACAACAGAACTGATTTCACATGGATGGTGCACTTTCAAACATGTTTAATAGGTCCATCTATCTCTACGTCCTATGGTCCATTTAAATTTGGCCAACTTGTATAGCAGTCAAAATAACAACTGGTTGCCCAGCCCTCTTGTACCAGCATTAAATTGGCACAGAAATATTTAAGGAAAGGATGATCTCACAACAATCACTACATATGCAGAAAATGCTCAAAATATAATCATCAGCTGGAGATGGAAGAGGAGAAAGCCTATTTGCCCAGCCAAAATGCTGAAAATTTTAAACATCATACCTTCTGTAATCTGTTAGGCAACTTACAGGAGACAAAATATATCTTTCTAGAGCCATTATAAATATCAGACTGTGAACAGCTGGGCATTTAGGCCAGTTCTAGCATAAGTGTTTATTCTCCTGAAAGAATAGTTACCTTCCCAGAGAAAGTCTATCAATATTTTAATGATATGCAAATTTATTTTGTTTGTCCTAGGTATTGCAACAGTATTAAAATATTAAATCAGAACAAGAAACTACATATAGCATATTTTTTCAATTGCTCCTGAATTTTACAGTTCAGTATCTTAAAATAGGTGTGTTTTGATACCTTCAACCTACACAAACATAGCATTACTTCTCTTTTCTGTCATAAGAATATGTAGAAAAATTACTACATTTCCATTTTTGTCACTACTTACTGGCACATCATTAAGTTTGTTATCTTAAGCTACAAAAAGACAGCTAAAGAATTTATTAGACCTCATATGACTATTAGAAAAGGGTGACTTTTACCTCCTTGAACTTTTATAGTCATGAATTACTTGTGATCTATAGTATTTTCTCTCTAGTGTCCAAAGTGGTTTCAATTTATTTTCAAAATGCATGCTTTTCTGTTTTATCAGCATTCATGCATTTGCTTCTGATGCTATGTTGTCTTTCAAAGGTGTAGCATTAAAAAGTTACCTCTTAAGATAGCATTACAACTCAGGTGAAGATTAAAGAGCTTGACTTTTGAAATATTCAATTACTCATCAAAGTTTGTGAGTCAGTAATTTTCCCCGGTGTCACCAGCAATCACACCTGTTAACGATTTTATTTTTCAGCTGAAGAAATATCCAATGTTTTCACATGAAGTAATGCTGCAGAAACTACATTGATTTTTATTCTGCAACATTTTGACTAGAAATAAGGACATATATTGCATTTGCCTTTCTTTGCTGTCCCATCTAGCCCCCTTGGGGTTTCTTAGATAAAGGGGATTTTGAAAGAGAACATTTGTCCTAGCCAGCTGGAGCCAAGAAAGTGTCGTAAACCACACACATTAAATGACATAATGTTCCATTCTATGTGATCTCTCCAGACAACACTTGTTTTCCACTGTGCTGCAGTCTGCACATTTTTCTATGCACACAGTCTTCCTACTACTTCAAAGAGTATCAGGAGACAGGTAAAACAGATTGCAAGAGACATCTGATGCAAAACTTGACGTAGCTGAGCAACCTCCAGTACTACTCTAGGTTTTCTGCACAATGTAAGAGCAAGGACTTAAATCTTTGGTAGATAAATCTTTAACAGATAAAATTCTCAACAGTTTAACTTCAATTATTTTTAAAATCTCAAAGTTGAAAAAATAAGATTTTTCCTTAATGAGATACTTATTTCATGCAGCAAGGAAAGGTATATTGTGCAGCACATAGATCAGATCACTCATCACAAGTAAACTGAGATCCACAGAGCTAAAAGCACTGGCACTGGAATACTGTATTTATAAAGAAGAACATTTTATAGATCACAGCTATAAGTACACATCTCTGTGAACTGAAATTTTAATAAAATATGTTATTTGGTTCACAAAACCATTAAGAACAGTTGTTTTTTAAAGCCAGATAGAAATTAAGCTCCAAGTGGACGTTTGCCTACCCCTGTCCCTCCAATAAAGAAAGAGACAAAAGGTCAGGGATAATGATTTATTAGAAAAACAGTAATAAGGAAACAAACACTAGCAGCAAGAATACTAATAAAAACAGTGTTTAAAAGAGGGTGATTCCATGGAAAAAATGCTGATGCAATCCCAACTCACTCAATGCTACTGCAGCCAGCAACACATGGATTCCCAAGACAAAGGAGAAAATGGTGGAAGTTACCACAGCCAGTGTTTTACTCCCTCAAGACAATGAAGAACAATGTCAGAAAAATTATCCATAATCACACTTCTCCCCCAAGCCTGAAACAAGGAAAACCTGTGGACAAACCCTCCAAGCTGGACCATCTTCATGATGTCACCCCACTTTGCACTTTGCTCCCAGGACAAAAAAGGAACAAAAATGGTAGTGGTTCCGCATCACATTCCCTCTTTCTTCCACCAGAAGCCATGTCCCCCAGTGACGATGTGCATGATATGGAATAAATAACCTAGACATGCCTACATGGATCCAGGCTCTACACTCCCCTCAGCAACTATGACAAAATTAACTCTGTCTTAGCCAAAACTAGGGCAAGAACACAGTATGGTTGCACTTGTGTAGTATAGTATTTCGTCTGAGTTACATTCTTTATTAAGAGAGCTAATTTAGGAACTGAACTGGCTGGGATGGATAGTGACTTAGATCAGGTGACTTGAACAGAAGGCATAAACCTGAGACCTGGGAGGAGGGATACTGAGAGGATAGAAATTAGGATGCTACTGGGATCATTCCATAATGGGCCATGGTTCTGGTTCTGGCTCTCAGTTGGTTCAGGAGCTGTCACATGGTTTTGTCCCTGGTCCATGTTTGTGATTGGATCCCTGCCCTCAGATACCCTTATATATTGTTAAGTTCACCATGACCCTTGGGTTTTGGAACTTGCCTCCAGAACGTGTTGTTCCTACAGTTTGTTATTTTACCACTATTAAAGTATTTTGGGTAACTCCATCATTCCCGTCCTTCTGTTTTGTTACACCCGCCCAGCCAGACCAGACCCAGAGTCACAGCAAGCTGACTGTGACAAATTAATGACAATAATTGTTCTTTTTAAGTTAATGGGACACCTTACACAGAAATCCACCACAGACACTGCAGAAACTGAAGAAAATATACACTGAATTAATTGCATTTTCTCTACAATGCAAGTAACTATGTCTGAAAAGGCACTAATATACATTTTGCTATTATTTCTTGAAATCTGGATCTATGTGTCTGCAATAGCCAACAGTGCTATTGCAGACTGAGAGGATAAACTTTAGAGTGCTACTGAGTAAAACTTATGGCATTAAAACTTGCTTTCCTAGACATCTCCTCAAAAAATTTGACAGATCAATTATTATGATTATCATTTTGACCTGGCATAGCACTTCAGCACTTTACTCCAAATCCATTTTGCTAGAAGTGTCAGGAGAGCACAAAGGCCTGCCCCTATTTGCTTACTATCTAAATATAAAATGATGCTGATTCAGATAGTTGAGGGACAGTCACTAAAACAATATTAGCCAGCACAACAGCAAACAGAATAACTTTTATAGAATAATTATCATTCAGTGTTAGTTTAGCATTTTGGACTGGTGCAAAGGGCTTCCTGCCATTTCTTTTTCTTCAAATGGAGCTCTTGCTATTACTGCAATTCAGCAGCATTTATGAAGTGCATTTTGCCCTTAAACCCAAATTGAACATTAGCATTTTGCAACATTAGTTTCTTATATGTTCCAGTATGAAGTGAAGCCAAAGTGGGTTCAAGGGATGAGGGAATCCAGCTCATAAAATGTTAATTATTGCTCCTATAAAAATGTTAATTAACTCAACTCTAAAATGCCAACAGAAATATGAGCATCATCTTCATTGTGAACTTGGAAGTACTGGTGGTCTGATATGTCCTGCAGAGGAATAGTAGCAAAAGAAAGTAGATCAGGATTATATGTTATGAAAATGAATACATTTTCTGACTTAATTCTATGCATGTGAAAGAAGTAAGTCTCAGAATACTGAGAAAGCAGGCTTGTCTCAGTTCCCCTGAACAAGTTTCTGAGCAGTAAGTGCAGCAGCTGAGCACACCAGAGAAACATTATTCCTACCTGAAGCTAATAATTTCAGAGTAGATCTCTCAGCAGCCATTGAAGAACCAACCAAGCATACAGGCTCCTGCTAGTTTCCTGTTGCTCAGTTAGCCACCTTCTCCTTGAGTTTCACTTTTCTTGTTGATATTTATCTTGATTGGAACAGTGGCATGACCCACGGGATGCCCAGGCAGTTCAGTGATTAATCAGTGCAAATCCTTTAGTCCATAAACAGTGTGAGTTTGTGACAGATGCACTTGACCCCTTGCTGTATTTTTGTTCAGGCTGACTATGGAGCAACAAACGTCACACCCTGTGGTAAACCTTTGAGCTGGAAAGTTTCTGTTTCATGTACGAGGGAGTCAAAGTGCTTCAGAAAAATATTTTTTAACCTGGCTTTGAAGCCCCAAAAATGCAAGATAACCAAAGTACAAAACTAGAGTGTAGAGCTAAAATAAAGATATTTAACGTCTCTTTATCACTGACTAGCAGCCAACTACTTCGTTCTATAAATATTCCCATCAGGATGAGCACGGTTTTGAGCTCCCCTTGAAATACAGCATGCCAATTGCTCTCCCCTTGAGTAGGGATGACTCATGAGGTTTGAGATCCCTTACCTGAAACTAAGAGTTTTCCTTGTCCAAGATGGAAAAACACCTTTACTCACAACAGATCTTTGGTAAGTGACTGATGACACTGAAATAGAGCTAATGAAACATTACCAATCCATGTATCAACTCAATATTAATTACTATAAACTTTAACTTTTCTCTAAAAAAATTCCTTTTTCTGTTTCTCTGTTTCTGCTGCGTCTCTTCTGTATTTTTCTTTTTATTCTTGGATTTCTCAGCCTCCTTTGGACTGAATTCTTTTGGGATCCTCCCTTGTGGGGAGCCCTCTTTATCTCAGTTCTTATGATACGAAAAAAACTCCTGAGCTCGTTAGAATCTTGTTTCTCGTGTTTATTAGAAGGTCGTCACAAAACTTAACAGGTCTCTCCAGGCTGGCTATACAAGATCAATCTTTGCAATTTGGCACATTTCTTTCTTCTGATGGTACAAACAAGGCCTTGTGGCTCACTTCGTGTCTGATGCACAAAATGGCCCCGAAATACGCAGTTCTTTTATCTTTATACCTATTTTTACCCAATTAACAATAGACACGTATATTATTTTTCTTAATGACCCAATGACCCATCACCTCTGTGATGCACTGCAGCATTCTCTATCCAATCACTTACTATTACCCAAAAACCTCTAGGAGAAGAACATGAAGAAGAAAGAAGAAGGGACAAGGGACAACACCCTAAATCCTCCATCTTGTCTCCTGTTTTCTAAACTAACTTTTTCACCCAGTGACTAAAAAAAACTTTCTAATCTACACACTTACACTTTTAGATTTTTCTATCTAACATTTGTTTTCATGTATCACCATGAAAACATGCTCATGAATTTAATTTTATATGAAATTCAGTGTTTTTCTGGATCTTATAAGTATCAGAAACAAGGGCACACACTCTGTATTCCAGACTCAAACATAAACTTTGTACAGATATTTTCATGAGATATAAACCTGTGACTAAGATTGGACCTAGCCAAAACTAGGCTGTCTAGGAAGTTGAGAAAGCAATGGGGTCCATTCTGACCCTTATGACTCAAAAAAATGGTTTTCCTTATCCTTTGTATCTCTGGTCTCTATGTGAAACTCAATTCTAACTCAATGTGCCTTTGTGTGTGTCTTCCATGCAGTAATTAATAAGGGGGACCTCACTGTGAAACTTAATTGAACCTTGATAAAACAGTAATAAACTTTGTTAGATTCCATTGAATGTATTGAAAGCTGTCAGACATATTGAATTCTGGCAAATTTTTATTTTACCTTTATAAAACATATTTCTGCTTCTCTCTTTTGGGTAATGAGCCTTCATTCATCTGCAAAAAACTGGGATTGTCAAAAGCATGGCAAGTAGTATCACAGATTATTTATGGAGTCATGAAATAAACCTGAGTCCCAGCTTCTCAGAAAAATGTACTTGTGATAAGTGGCATGATTGGGAAGCTGTGGAAGAGCAGCCAAAAGTGGCCAGGGGACATATAAAGGATGGAAAAGGGAAAGGAATTATTTGTAAAATGCCAGGTATCTGCTAAGAAGTTGCTTATCAGGATAGGAGGAATAATAATAAAAAGGAGTAAGACCTAAAGAAAGAAATAGAAGACAAAAAGGCAGCTGAGTTAATACTGTACCTGAAAATTGAACAGCTGCTGAAACTGTTACAGGAAGAAATGTGGAAAGAATAAAATTTAGAAGAAAAGATCAAGATTATGCTTATGGAGGCTCCTTATCAACCTGAGACTGTGCAGATTAGGAAATTAATTCCCTGAACTGTGGGATGGGAGCATATAGGGTGACAGCAATGATAGCAACCAAGGAGAAGATCATTCTTTGTTTTCCAAAGCCAGAACCATCATTAAAACAGAACAGTCTGACAGACCTCAGGGTGGTACTCTGTGATACACTGTGTGAATCACTCCAGGTTCTGTTATTGTTGACAAATTTACAAGAAAAAATATGGCAAAAAAGGTGAAATTGAAACATATTTGTGACAAGGTTTCTGAACATCCCTTACTGAATAATGCTGAGTTGACATGAATTAAGATTTGGGATCCAGGACCTCTCTTAAATATTGGACCCAAACCTGCATAATGGGGTGCCATGCTAGCACCAGGCAAAGTAGCTTGCTGACCTGGGAAAATAGATGGTATGGAGCAAGGTGAACCCATAAGATGTCTCAATGAGCTCTCCTACAGCTATCACAAAATTTGTCTGCATACAAGACGTGCATAAACAAGAATCCAGTGATAAGCTATTATCTCCTGCAATTGATTATGCGATACTGAAACTACTATTTAGAGGAGTCCTAGCAGTTCTTAAACCTACTTATTTGCAAAATAGCATGAAATTAAAAGAGACTCAGAAAACAATGAGGGATTATATGATAATGATCCCTGCAAGCAACTCCCTAGTTGGGAAGAATTAATGCATGGCATTGCAAACCATTGCTGTCTTGGGTTGCAATGTAAGATGTAACTGAAAGCATGTATTCTATCACCATCTGTTGAAACCAAGTGGGGTAATGTTCTTTATCTCTTCCATGAGCCATCCTCCCTCCAGGGGGATATGTTCTATTAATTGGCCATTGAGTCTCACTGCATGACTGATAAAATTGCATCATCCCATTGTGAGATGCTCCACCCAGGGGGAGGAGCTAAGATTTCCTATTGGGATACAATCGAAGACTTGGAGCAGCATAGACAGCCTTTCTCCACTGGATTCTCAGAGGAAGACCAGACACATCTACACCACCACTGGACCTTCAGAGGAAAACTATACTCTTCTACAGGATCATTGCTTCAAGAGAACCACATCTGTCACTCCAGGAGGACTGCAGACACCATTTAATTGGACTGCTATCAACACCCTGACCAACATGGTGCCAGGTTCTAGTCTGACTCTGACACTGGGGTTTTTTTGTTTTTTTTTTTTCACTACTGCATTTTTATTTTAATTTTCTAATAAAGAACTGCTATTCATATTGCCATATCTTTGCCTGAAAGCCCCTTGGTTTCAAGATTATAATAATTCAGAGGGGGCTGGCTTACATTTTTTTATATCAATGCAGGTTTCTGCCTTCCTTAGCAGACACCTGTCTTCTCAAACACATGCTTATGAAACCAAGACACATGCTTATGAAATAGGGCAGGGAAAAGCTGGAAAACAGACCCAAGACCCTTAGCTGGTGGTAAACACAACCAATGAATTGTTCGTTGTGATTTCCCACTGCTGGAATTACTTTTGCCTAAGTTACTGCTCAGTTCTGCTGACTCCTTGTGGATATCATCCAGACAACCCTTTCATCTTGGTATTTTCTTCCCTTTTCCTTAAAACAAAAACATTCACAGTACAATTGCTTAATTACAACACCCCAGCCACAGCTAGTGATTAACAACTAAAACTTCTTTGTAAAGTTTGTCTCAAACCTTGAGGGGCTAGATGTGACATCCAGCCCCTGCACTACCTGATTCAAAGATTACTAATGTACTACAATACCTGATTTTTGCTGAAGCACAAATAAGGTTTTCTGAGGTAATGATGGTCTTGTAAAAACTGCACATTATTTCCAAAAACTCACACCCTGTAAAATTCACTGGTTTGGCCAGTCTGAAAACCAGATAGGAAGTAGAATTTAACAATTGATTATCAGTGCTTGAATGCTGCTAATGACTTTAGTACTCAGTATTGCAATTTCAGCAGCCACACTACAAACAGCCCCACAGTCATGGACGGCACTGCTAGATGTGAAAGAAACATCTTTTATTTTTGCTTACAAGAAGAAGATAAAGAAGAATTTGCTTTTACTTTGGAGGAGATATCTTTAACAAACTCCAAGGATATGAACGTTCACCTACAATTGCCCATGCTGCACTTGCTGAAGTTTTACAGTCTCACTCCCTCAAGATGTGGAACTGCACCAACATATAGATGATATTCTAGTCAGAGGTTCTTTCCCTGGAAATGTGAGCGAAGCAGCAGCATCAGCATGGCAAGAACTGCATAATGCAGAAGCTGCGATCCCATTTGATAAATATCAGGAACCAAGTAGAAAGCAAAGTATTTAAGTACTTGGGGAATAGTGATCACTGCAGTGTTTCCTCTAGCTATCTGAAAAAAAATGGAACAGCTGAAAATACCCCAATCTAAGAAAGAGTTACTACAGTTGATGGGAATTTTAGAATATTTGAGAAGGCATATAGCCAGACTTGTTACAATTGTTCATCCATTATATTAAGTTTTAAATAAGGGCAAACCCTGGATGTGGAAATTAGAATATAAGGAGGAGCTAAAAACTCTGACTGAAGAATTAAAAACACTTTAGTAATTTAGATCAGTGCACCTTCATAACCTTATAAGAACTGGATAGGGTTTTACTGAGTATGGTACTTACTTATTTCAAACTGGTCCTGACAGATAAAAGACACTTTTATTGTCCAGTTTTGCTGTGCTTAAATAGATGGACTTGGACACTCTGCATAGGAAAAGGACCTTTTGTCTTTGCTCAAAGTAGTGAGACAAGTTGAGAAAATATACCAAAGACAGACTGTACAAAGCAGAGGACCATTTAACTTGCTAGAAGTAGTCCTAGAGCAGACTGCTCATTGAGAAGGAGTTTCACCAAAACACACAGGCAGAAAATAGTTGGCTTATTTGACAAGAATTGGAGAGGAATGCAGGTAATCAAGGGACACACTAAAGTTTCCAAACTAAAGATTCTTTTAAATGCAGATCCATTAATATTATACAAGCTTTGAAATCTCACCAATTTCCAGATCAGTGAGGGAAACCTCACCTTACCAATTTCAGTGAGGAACAGAAGACATTTGATTCCCTGGGACCTTGCAAAAAGGTTAAACAAGGCTGCTGCACTGAACATTACCACTGGCAAACAAGTGATGAAAGAAGACAAGGCCAGAAGACAAGAGAAGCATGCAGGGGAGTGAGTGCCATTTCTGAAAATAAACTGTGTGCTTCTTCTCAACCCCTTCACTCTTGGAAGTAGTCTTAAAGGTGCAAAACTTAGTATCCAGCATAAACAGAACAGAAGATTGGGAATAAAAGCATCATCAAATCACCCCAGGACGTGAAACAAACCCACAGGACATGGTAACCTCTGCCTTAACATGTCTAGTGAAGCCAAACATATCCAAAATTGAAAAGTGGACAGCAAGAATCAAGACATCAATCTGATCACACAAATCAAACTTACATTTTGCCTGTTTATGTTCTGTATCCACAAATATGGACATGTGTTGTAGACACTCACATTTGCTTTATAGATGGAGAAACTGCCCTACAATATGATCATGATTCTGCTGAAGGACATATTAAACTTGTCTTTTTATACAACTGCACATGGGGAACAATAGCAAGGTAAACCCAACAAGGCATGGCAATGCCCAAGAGGCATGGAGACATTTGGATTCATTATTGGAGTTTGTGTGCCAATTTACTGTCAAGATCATGGTTCAGGTACCACACTGGGCACTGGGAAGTTTAATATTTCTCTTATTCCCACAACACTACTTTCTCTTATTTCTCTTATTTCCACAACACTACTACAACACCCCTACTGCCTATCAACCTAGTTGTTAATATAGTTCCTACTATATTAATCCCAGAATCAACCAAACCTTATTCCCACAAATTACTGAAATTAGACCTTGTTCAATTAAATACACAGGTCAACAGTGGGTGTTGTTTAATTAATCATGCTTCCTCAAATGAGTGAAACTATCAATATCTTGGCAATTAAATCTATTTGTTCACTATTCTTAAGTATGCCCCCATGCAAGATAGTTGGAGTAGTTGCATGGATCAACCCTCACCTCTCAAAAAAATCAAGAAGATATGTGACTGATATCTAACAACTAGGATTAGGGGTATTAAACAGCATGCATGCTGAAGTTTTAGCCAACAAATAAGCTCTGCAGCAAGTTATTTACACAAGTTAGAACATCCATAACAATCTTTGATATTGCTTTGGAAACTAACCAATGGCTCTTATGTGATGTATTTTCCCAATGGGAAAGAAGGAAAGGGACTACCAACTAATTGCAAATACACTACATGCAACCCAAGTTAATGTCTGTCTCTCTCTCCATTGTTTTTCAGGCTCAGTTGTTGGTACAATCTACTGTGGCAGCAATTGTAGGAAAAGGTGAAAAAGTAATCTGGGATAGTGCAACTGAGTTTGCAAGGCAATTCAAATCCTGGTGGTGTCTAGTAAATTTTACGTATGACTGTACTGACAGTAAATCCACAACTTTTAGAATAAATATTCAATGCTTTTGTATATACATCCCACATCATTGGGCTGAAATTAAATCATAATGGAACTGCACTCTATAAAATAGAACACAGGATTTGGGCTCAACAAAAGGGAAACAAGTTGATGTGACTGTTGATGCTGATAGATGTGTTGAGTGAGAAAAGAAAGGATTTGTGAACGCAATGAATGCTGTTAAAGCATAAGACATTTGTCTTGACACTGAACAAGTATTTTCCATTTTGAAATATATCCTGACACAACCTCTGAAACTGTACATGTGTATATTGGAAATGGATGTGTTTGTTATGAGAACCCTCTGTGATTTTATATTTCTAGGCAATATCAGTGTAGATAGAAGCAATCACTCAAATGCTTGTAGATTTAATTTTACTGAAATTATAGGCTGTGACTTTAACTATTCAGCTCCTGCCACTTCTCATCAATTATTGCAATCTACCTTTTCATTGTATCAAGATTTACTACCTAACTCCATTGGAGTGAAACTTACATTGTTAAGAAAGCTCTTACAGCATGATGATCTCTACTCATTGCAGAAAAAAGTTCAGGAAAATGGACAAAGATCATGTATTACTGCTCATCATGAAGCAAAATAAATATGTCATGTTCTGAAGACTGCAAATGATGGAAAACAAAACTGGTGGGATAACTTATTCAGATGATCACTAACAGCAACAAGAAATTTGATTCTGAGCCTTCATCCCATTTTGAATTTGTTAGCCCTAAAAATAAGATGCTTTTTACTTAAAATCTTTCCAGGCAAAGTTTTGGTACTTAAGAAAGCAAATATTCTGCATTCATCATGTGAAATCACACAATAATGTAAAAAATACCCATAAAATTCATAGTTATTTTTCACACTACAGGCTGTTTTATTACCATGGATACTCAAGTGTGTCAACAGGATATATAGTGTTTATAGCATAAAGACAAGAGGTGCCAATATCAGGACACTATTACATGAAGAAGTAAGTTGACTCTAGTCAGAGAGGGAGTGTGACACATCCACTTTACCCTCACTGCACATTCTAACTCAATGTTCCTTTGTGTTTCTTCCATGCAGTAATTAATAAGGTGAACTTTTCCATCAAACTTTATTAATCATATTAAACCACTGTTAATCTTTGTTGAATTACATTGATTATATTAACTGTGTCAAAGTATTGCCTCAACAAAACTTATTTCTGTTTCCCTTTTTTTGCGTGAGGTGCCTTTCACTCATCAACCACAGAGTTGTAAGACATCAATGTAACAGACCGTGAGCCAGCAACCAAATGAGATCTTGGAATTCTTAGTTACACTCAGTCCTGGTAGCAGCAGATGAAGAGTCAAATTTCAGGACAAGTGCAGCATATACCTCACACCCTGGGCATCTGATATTAATTGATGCTTTCCCAATTACTTTAATCAGAGCAGAAAGAGACAACTAGAAATACAAAAATAATCAAGTGACTAAGCAGAGGATTTTTTCTTCTTTTTTTTTCTTTCATTAAAATTGTAAGAAAGAAGAAAGGAGAAAATATAAATAAATAAATAATAAAATATATTTAAGTAAATCTATTAAGTTTTTAAAAAGTAAAAACTATTATTTACCAAAATCAATCATGTCTGCATGAAATGTTGTGAAACATATACACTTACACAGTTCAGAGAAAAAAAAAACTTTTTTCATTATTTTAGGCTAACAAAAGGGCAACACTGGGAAATATCTGACTCATCACTTAAAAACAAAAACATTATGATAATCAGTTTTACTAAAAACATCCCTACAAAATGCTTTAGCTTTCAATAAATGCTCTTGCTTCAAGGAGATGCTAAAACAAAAAGTAATTAGAGAAATTCTTCTTATTCAAATGAGCCAAAAGATCATCTGTATGAAGTGATAAAAATGTAATTAATATCTGCCTCTTGCTCTTTGCTTAGTCTTTTTTTTCCCCCCATTTCATTCTCATTCATTTTTAAGAAGACATTAACTTGAAAAACTGAAAAGCATTCTCTCATAAAATGCAGAATAAATTTCATTCTCTTCTTGACAGCACCAGGCAGAGATGTTGACACCCTGAATATGTCATTGGGTATCAAGAAAAATTGGTAGTAGACAAGTTATACTGAAAATACATTTATTGCTACTTTGTCATGGCTTGTTCATTGAGCACAAAGAAGTAGTTCTATATCACACCTTCCTATTTAAAAGCAAAACTGTTTACTGATTTAACTGGTGGCTGATTTATGTCACTGCCACTGCCTTGCAGATTTCCTACTGAGTGGGCAGACCACCACTTAAAATATTAGTCTTCTTAGTACAGGGAAGAGAGGTCTAGTAGCTCTCATTTCTTCTTGCCAAAGATGAATGAACCACTGCTCACATCAGATCAAAGATGTTTATAGAAAATTTCCCTTTCCATCTGTCAGTCTGATACATTTCATAAGGGTTGAACAATATTTTGAAAAACTCTTATTGCCTTTTTTTTCAGGTCACACACTTCAGCTTGACACGTTTCCTTGTGTTTGGTTTTGAATGGAAATATGAGTGTGTAGTCAAATTCAAAATGGTTTATCTGCACACATTAACAATAACTTGAAACATGATCTTCCCTTAATGATGAGGCACACTGAAGCTTGAAACCTGTATACCTATTTAGTTTACCTCCTTTTTGCAACCTTTGAAAATAAAGTCTCATGTTTAGTTATAGACACATTCATTGCTAGACCACTGCAAGTGGACACAGCGCTAAAAAAGTCTCAACAGAAGCACTTCACAATCAGGCTGGACTTTAGTACACGAACATATTACCTGCTCAAGAAAAACTATATCTTATATCCAATGAAGAAAGAAAAGAACAGGTATAATTAGAGAGCATGCTCTGTCTCTACTTTGATAGATACTAGTAGAGTATCTATCAAAGTAGAGACAGAGACCAGCACAGAGTTACATAGAGTCTGATTGTGAAGCAGCAGCTTGGACTAGACAGTGAAGGATGGAGACAGCAGAAAGAGGCAACAGGAGGGAAAGAAGAAAAGATGTACTAACAGCTAGTCTTTGACAGAATGAATGGACTGGAAGAAAACCGAATGTGAGAGAAAAAGGAGTGGCCACAAAGGAGAGACAGAAAGAATACCTGTTTGAGACTTTGGATGAAAGGATGAAATTCAAAGGCCTCTTTCTCTAATGGGAAAATATCCAACTTATTATTGGCAATTTCTTCCCATGTAAATGATCTCTTTGAGAGAATAATAATTTCTGGTTACACATTGCAAAATATAATTGTTGAAACATAAAACTTTCAGCCCATTATAGTTATGTGTGTTTTGTCATGATTTTCAATAGGAAACTGAAACACTAATATGCTGGCTGACTTTGAATTATAATGTCAATTAGACAAAGCAGACAGCTAAACTCCATTTCTATAAATGTGACTACAGGAGAGATTGAATTCTCTGCTGGTATTAAAGATAAAATTCAGAGAACTACCAGGCTGACCCAGCTAGCATTTACTGTACTCCGTATTGCAAAGGAAAAATACTTGCAGGTTCTTCAAACTGTGAACAAAATGAGCAAATCTGGGACAAATTAGCCAACTAAATCATTAAAACAAATCATCAACTTGACTCCCATCTGCTTGCACTGCATCGATGGAAATAAAAAGAGCAACTCTGACATCCATTTTTCTTGGGTTCCAAATAAGTCCAGAGAGTCCTATACTGAGTCAGACAAAAACAAATGCATAGTTTTTTATAAAGAGTTAGTGGTGTGCATTTAGCACTTTGTGGGCCCTATGAAATGCATTCACAGTAGTACTCATTCAAGTATTTTAATTACTGTAGTATCTGCTGTAGTAGTAGTCATATAATAGCATTTTGAATTTAACCTACAGGTACAGCCTTAGGAACAGTCTTGATTATCTGGGCTTTGCAGCTTTTGCCAAAAATCCTTGAAAATTTACATTTTTACAAAAATACATAAATTATAACAATTTTCCATAAATCTTTTTAAAAAGTGAAATAAAATGTGCAAATGTGTCAATTCTTCAGAGTATGAAGGCTAAAGAAAAGCTAAGTCATTACAGAAGAGTAAAACAAATGTATTTTTCAGTCAGGACTAACTAATGTGGAGATTTTATGCTCAATACATGAGTTACCTACATATAAAAAGATTCCACCTGCGCTTAATTACATCTGGGATTACCTAACCTGTGGGAAGACGTAGGATAAAGCTGAGTTGCAGGCTGTGAGACGCACCAGCAGATCGCTGTGGCAGGCAGCACAGAGAAGCACATGGCAGCACAGAGAGGCTTGTCACTGCCTGACCTTGGGGGCAGGAGGTGCCATGTGGCAGAGCCCTGCAGAGAGGAGCCTGCTGGAAGCTGACAGATGGGTGAACCGGGCATGATCACCCCACAGAAGGACATTTAGAACGCGTGTTGCTGACGTGGTAACATGGGATAGGTCACGTAGTGAGAATTACAATATCAAGAAATATTGTGCCTTGACAAAGTGCATAAAACCAGCTCGTTTCTTTTGAGCAGATGATTCAGATTCCCTGCTGGTTTGGGTCCATGTCATGGTCACTACACTAACTAGTGCTACTTTGCAAACAATAGTCCCGAGTCTGATCCCATGCACTACATCCAGAATCCACTTCAAACTTAAGATACATGTTCTTTAATGTGTACAAAAAAATCTGAGGACTTGCAATACTGAATTTTTTTTTTCAAGTTCCTAAAGTAGCAAACTGATAGTCTTGTTGTGATCATCTCGCTACAGTTGAAGTACTTTGTTACTGCCCACATCATACTTCTGAGATCTTACCCCTTTCTTCAGCTAAACATCACTGGGAGCAGCAAAAACTTTGCATGCTCAGCTTTTTATGCAAACTACGAGTCATATCTGAAGAAGTATATGCTAGCAAACAGAAACTATCACTCATGTATAGAATTCATAAAGAGATTTTCAAAAAATAAAATGAGGGAAAAAGAACAGATTACTCTCCTTTTTTTCTAAGACTGATTCTAGGATAGAGCTCCTAAGATCTGGAAGTCCAGATAGCAAACAGATTACAGTTTTGACAACTTTTATCTTTACTCCTTTCTAAGTCTGTCACCTATAAAAAGATGTGGAATGTTGCAATTAAGCCAGTCAGCATGTTCGTGGCAGGAAGAATATTTAAAGTTAATATAATTTAGGCAGAGAAGATTTCAGTACAAAATCACATTTCCTTTCCAACCTATCCCAAAAGAGCTACTATAACCAATACTACAGTACTTTTGTTTAATCAAACATTAATATTCTCCACTTAAAAATTTCCTCTATTCATATAATCTTTGATATTTTTTCCCGTAATACTTACTAGTCTATTATATACTCTTTAGTTTTACAGTGCTATTTCATCAGCTGTACTTCTGAGATATCCCTATTTTTCAATTAGTTTCCCTTTCCTTTTCCTTATTTAATTTTAGAACTTGCTACAAAGTATAAAATGCAGAATGAGTACAGGTCACAACAATATCCATGAAAAAGAAATAAAATTTAATAGAAAGAATAATATACTACCTTAAAAAAAGACTTCATTGCTTATTCAGCAGTGCTTTGTCATAACAACAACACTAAAAATGGTAATGTTATCCATGTGATCAATAGAATAGACCCATAAAAGCAGTTATACTAGATATACACCAAAAGATATTAAAACAATTGTGCACTGAAAATTCTAAGAATATTAAAACAGTCACTGGCAACTGCCCAACTTGTTTGTTCAGGCAATAGAAACAACTGGAGATGAATTCTTGAGTTGCAGTGAAAGGTGAAAAAAACCTCTTATTCGTTTTTATTTATCATTCAATGATATTTCACCATATCCTTAGTAACCACTAAAAGACCACTATAGACTACACAGACACAAAAATTTGATACTCAAAAAGCATTATCTAAGTTTCAAATATGCATAATCTTTAAGTGAAGCTTTATTATTTTGGAAAGTTGAAGGAACAGAACACAAATTTTTTGGCTTTTATTTGTCAATCCAGTTACTAGGCAGTGTGTCTAGACTTGGGATTCTGTAGATGTCTGGCAATATCCCAGTCATTACATTTTGAAGCACAAACATTCAGCTAGAAGCATCTCATTGCTGAAATCATAACAGCTGCCAGAAAACAGGTCAAGAAGAGGAAAAGTGGAGCAGGGAACAAGGTGCTATAGTCAGCCTATTCTCTAGGAATAAAGTGAAGACAAGCAAGGAGAATCTAGCTACGTAGTGAGCTTGCTTTATCCTTCAGATGATCTCTACTTTATTCCTGAGCTCCGGTATAGAAAGATCTTCATAGAGGAGGAAATATAGGTGTGGTTGAACTGGTGGATTTTTTCAATGCTGCCTCCCTTCAATCAGCAGAGATGCAACTACCAGACCTCTCTGGGTTGATATGTTCACTCACCACAGTCGTTCATCTCCAGAGGAGGCTTTTTCTGAACAACATGAATATAAGCCAGCCACCCCTGAGGCTTGCTTACTCCCTGGCACCTTCACAAAGACAGCTTTTACCCTTCTGTGAAAGAGAGAGTGCATGATTTAACACCCATCTATAGGAGTTTCATTTATTAGATCTATTTCCTAAGTTCAAACTCCAATGAAGAATGTTATAACAAGGGATGTGAAATCAATGAAAACACATAAGTTTGTCAGGGCTTTGCTTAATTACAGCCATATACTTTTGCAATTTGCTGAATTGAGCTCTAGCTGATTTATAGTCCCTTTTTTTTGCGTATTTTACCCCATTTTCTTGCGTATTTTTTACTTTGATATGCATTAATTATACCAAAAGACATTTGGATGACCAAGAAAACATCCACTTAATAACTACCTGACTTTCCTGCCTGTAGTTCAAAATTTGCCATTGCTAGGATCCTGATTATTTTTTCAGACATTTTTATAATTTATCAATGAAGAAATGTTTTCCTTGCATGTCAAATCAGATATTATCTTGATGTCAAATGGTCTGCTTTTTGTTTAAGCAATCTTCTGAAGCTTTGACATTGCTACTGATGCAAGGCACCAGATCTCACTTAACTATCCTCTGCAGATGTAATTAAGTACTTCCAAATGTTTGGCTTAATTGCATTCCTTAATGTTCTGAGTGATGTTTTGCACTTTTCCTTCAGTTACGAATTGCATTTATAGCTTCCAGTAATCCCATTTATCATTGCAATTTGCTTAGCTTGAAATGTGCTACATTAATTAGTTCTTTTCAAGTCTTTTGAAAGAAATGTCAGGAGATCATTAATTCTGTATGGGCAATTTATTATTGCTTAAGAGAATTACATATTGCAGTCTGTTTCTTTTAAAAACTGTTTAGTTTCTCTTTAGAAACTTCTTTCAGCATTTCCCTGTATAAAAATTATCTTACATGATCACCTTTCATAAACCCTCCCTAGTGAGTATCATTGTAAATTTTATGGCTATAAAAGGCTCCCAAGCATCCAGCAACCATTCCAAACAAATAGCGCTAGGATTTTTTTTTTTTTTTTTGTAAACTGTTATTCTAAAATGAATTCACAAAGCTGTATATATCATAGGAATAAATAATTTCCATGATTTATTAGTATGTAACATGGTAATGATGAAGGTACATGATACAAAGAGACACAGGGAACCAACAGTGGAGCTGTTCTTTTTACAGTTATTAATCTGTAGAAGAGAAGATTGATTATTTTCATTCTTGAAATAAAACTAGAATATAAACCTGGGTTTTTTCTCTTGGGTTTCAGCATTGTGTCCTGGTATAAGATTTTACCACTAGTTCATGTGCTTGATTTCAAACACATCAGTTGTCACACTGAGCTTAGTGCCTTTAAGCACAAGAGTAAGTAAGATCAGTGTTATTCATTACATGTTGACTCCAGTCCAGGGGAATTTCTGAAGCCATCTGTTCCCCTCCTGAAGAGGAGATGAGAAAGATCAAGTATTAAAAAATACTCTAGGAAAAACTCAACTCCTGAATCTACTGACATTCATACTGTTATAACTTAGAAGGAGATCTAGTAAACGGTGGAATAATGTGAATACTAAACTTGGAAATCAAGGTGGTAATTAGATATGAAAAATATTACCTAAGGAAGATTAACAGACGTATGGCTCTCAGGTTACACTATAAAATTGAAGTGGGAAGAGTTTCAACTGCTTGAGAAATCAGCAGATCATGAACTCATACTTCTCATAATAGAAAAGGCACATATTCCCTTCTAAAATGCCTGTTTAGATGCCCTTGATCATGCTTTGAGACAATGAATTGAGTAGTTTGTTTTATTAACCTATTCCAAAATGAAACATACTTTTCTGAGGGTTTTTTTTTTTTTTTTTTCTGTTTGCTTGTTGGTCTTCTTTTCTTGTTTATCTTTTGTGCTTTTTTGGTTTGGCTTGAGTTTTTTGTTTTATTGGTGGATTTTTTTGTTGGTTTTTTTTTTTTAAATATGAAAAGAAATTAACACAGCTTTAACTGTCAATAAATACATCTTTGTTCTTTTACTAGTTTTTGTTAATATAATAACTAAATCTTGGTTGCTTGCCTAAGTAAGAGAAAGCTATAAAGCAAAAGCTGTTTAAAAAAAAATCATAGACTGTTATCAATCCCTTTGAATTATTTTTTTTAAACACGATGACATTACAGTACATAAATTACTTCTAAATGAGCCACTAGGGAAAGAGCACGTTTCTTTGGGAGGAATTTTATGATTCAGTTTATATACTTTAGATTTCACACCCTAGAAGTAGGGCAACTAATCACTTCCCATAAAGCAATCACAATTGTGAAAAGAATTATATGTTACGAAAACAAACAATTCTTGTAAAAAACATACATGTTAAAGGCATATTTCAAGTTTAGAAGTTATCTAAAAGTTTATTAGCCTTTTAAAGTCTAAGTAGTACTATGGAATTTATTTATCTCACTGGACTCATTAATGAGAATCAGTAATTACTATCTTTAAGAATCTTGACTTCTTTCTTCACCTTGATAGGCAATGGGACTATATCATACATTTTGTGGATCGGAAGGAGACTTTTTGAGTTGGTCTTGGTTTTGCAATATGAGTGTTACACTATGACAAAACTTGAAGACACAATATACAGATTATACAGTTTTGGATATGATGGATTTACTGGATTTCACTTTAGCTGATATGAAAGCAAACCTAATTTTTTCTTGATATATCAGTTATTAAAATATAAATATGAATAAAAAAGTTCACTATTATCCATACATGATTGTTCAAATAACAACTCAAATTCTGGATAATACTGAAAACTGTCTCCATGAACTTATTAATATCTCATTTGCTTTATGAAGAACAAAATCCCCAGTAGTATTTGACTGGCATTATTCAGAAGTAAGCCTGGAATGGGAAGAAAACTAGGAAAATACTATGAAAGAGATTCTGAGTAGGAAAGAAAATTGGTCTTTATATAAGAAACAGAGCAAAGGATTAAGGAATTAATCAAATATCAGAGTATGATGAAATAATGATTCAATACAGAGTCCCTGGCCCTACTCCCCAGGTTTCTCTTACTCATAAAAGTAGGAACTTGCTTAGATTAGGACAGACTTATTTAGTTCTTACCTTGCATTTCCTTTTCAGGTTATTACTGTCTGTACCATAGCGCCCTTGTAGGCACCTCTTGTCTTTTTCCTGTGAGATACAGAGGGAAGCAGCAGGCTATGCAACAATAGGATATTCCAATTACTACTCTCTATACACAGTATCTAGCAATAATAGAATATTATTATGCTTTTCTTTCTATCTATTTTAAGAATGGATAAGATCGGCATCTCTGCAGCGGCTTTCCAAGCAGATAGGTTTTTTTCAGAGTAAAGTTAAGAACTACATGACCTCCTGGGGGCCCTTTCTAAACCTGAACTTTTATGATTATATCAACCCTTTGAAGACCTATAGATTGTGCCTTTTTCAAAGTGGAATATTCTCTCATCACTGGGACAATGCTTGGGTAATAGCTTAAATTATAGCTACCTTTTTATATTAATACACCCAGCACACTTCTTGACCTTTAGATACTTTGCCATTATCCTCTCTGGAATGAGAAACAGTTTTACATCCTTCTGCCTCAGCACTATGCCATTACCATTTGAAATTTCTCTTAGAAATAATTAACAGAAATTTAAGGAAAGAAAGTCATCAACATGTATTTTGCTGTGATTTACAGCTTCCATTGCAATACTTACATGTTTTAATGGCAACATAGAAAATTGAAGTTATATAAATCCTTCTAGTCAAGAAAATTTCTGATTACTAGAGTTTCTGGTATATGCAGTTTGTTCAAGGTTAAAGCATTAGCAGTCGTGTTACTGGCTAATCTAGATTCTTTTTATGCTTAAAGCTGTACATATGAAGCTGAAATTGCAAGTATCACTATTTATAAACCACAATCTTCAGTAAAATTTTTAAACATACACATACTTCGCAAACCATCATGATCATCTTCCAGACTACCACTGATCCACAGGCTGGAAAAAGGCTACATCTTTTAATTGACTAAAAAAAAAAAAAATTAAAAATTTTAAAAAAATATATATATATATATATATATATATATATATATATATATACACACACACACACACATACACACCCTTATTTGAACAAGTAAATCCTTTGACCTTTAACTGAAAATAAACGCTGTCAGTACCATCCTAAATGCTCATAATGTTTTAAGAATTACAAGCAATAGAGTATCTAACTTAAAATATAGGTATTCTGTATGGATCTTTTATAGCATAGTTCCTTGAGCCATTTCCCAGCATCATAACAGGGCAATATTTCAATTTATATTTAAAATAATTAGAAATTCTCAGTGTTCAGAGATGATAATTTTCTAAGTATACCTTAATACTGAAATTTAGTTTGTGGAAAAATATACTGTAGTATTACAAAGAACTTACACAGAGTAGTGTATTTATAATTTCACTGCTATATAATTTCAATATTTTCACTCATCTCTTACAGCATCGAGCTACAGATCCTGTTTAAATAAATGAGTGAATTAGTGCCCCAAAACACTAGACATTATTTTGACCCAGCTACTGTTCTAAGTTTCCTTCTGCAATAACACAGGAACTATCTTCCCCCATCCATGTAAAACACTCAGACAAGAAAAGGTTGACTGAAAAGACAGGTATCGTAGAAAGATTATATTTTTTTTTCTTCAATATTTCTGGTCTTCAGAATAGTCAATATCAGCCAAGAATGGCTTTGAAAACTGTGGAAATAGCAAGAAGGAGGATCCTGTTATTCTCACTTCAGTGGCTAGTAAAGTTATGGAGAAGCAGGTTTTTTTCTGGGAGGTATTGAAAAACACCTGAAAGACAATGCAGTAATTGGTCACAGTCTTCATGAGAGGAAAGTCCTGCTTATTAAACTTAATTTCCTTTTATGACAAGGGAACCCCCTTGGCTGATCAAGGGAAGCCAGTTGATGTGATCTTTTTGAATTTGAGTAAAGCTTTTACTAGTGTCTCTCACAGAATCTGTCTGGACAAAATGTCCAGCTCACCGCTGGATAAACACATCATGTGATGGGTGAGCAACTGACTCACAGATCAGGTCAAAGGATTACAGTGAATGGGGTGACATCAGACTGGTGACCTCTTACTAGTGGGGTTCAGCTCCATCTTAGGCCCTGTGCCCTTCAATATCTTCATAAAAGACTTGGACACAGGACTGGAAGGTTTATTTATCAAGTTCACAGACAGTGAAAAGCTGGGAGAGCCTGTTGACTCCCATGAAGGTAGGGAGGCCCTTCAGAGGGACCCTGACAAATTAGAGGCTGGACAGTCACCAACTGTTGAACAAGGGAGGAGCCAGATTCTGCACCTGGGATGGGGCAGCCCTGGACATATGCACACAATAGGGAAGGACATAATCAAAAGCAGCCCTTTGGAAAGGGACCTGGGGGTCCTGGTTGGTGGGAAGATGACCATGAGTCAGCAGTGCCCTGGCTGCTAGGAGGGCCAAGAGTGTCCTGGGGGATCATTGGGGACCTCATGGCCTGCTGGGAAAGGGAGGGGATTGTTCCGCTCTTCTCTGAGCTGCGGAGGACTCACCTCGAGTCCTGTGTGCATTTTTGGCTGCCACAATATAAAAAAGACATTAAAATATTGGAGAGTGTCCGAAGGAGGGAAACCAAGATGGTGAAAGGCCTTGAGGGGAAACGGTATTAGGAGTTAAAAGCTGAGGTCACTTGGTCTGTTTAGCCTGAGAGAAGCAGACTGAGGGGAGACCTCATCACAGTCTTCAACATCCTCATGAGGGGAAGAGAAGGGGCAGACACGGATTTCATCTCTGTGGTGACCAGGACAGGACCCAAGGAATGTCCTGAAGCTGTGTGAAGGGATTTTTGTGTCAGATACTGGGAGAAAGGGCTTTCACTCAGAGCATGGTTGGGCATTGGAACAGGCTCCCCAGGGAAGTGGTCACAGCACCAGCCTGACAGAGTTTAAGAAACATTTGGACAATACTCTCAGGCACATGATGTGACTCTTGGAGATGCTGTTGTGCAAGGGCTGTAGTTGGACTTGATGACCCTTTAGATCCCTTCCAACTCAGCATGTTCTGTATTCTGTGAAGTTAAGTCTCAGCCACTCCAAGGGCACTGGGAACATGTGAAAGTCACCCTCAGCTTGAAAACCCTTTCAATTTGTCAGTTCAGTTCAAGAAGCCATATTGTTTTAAACAATCTTTTATTTCAGCACACATTTTTTTTACATATCTATTGTCACAGACAATAATAATTTAGATATTTTATAGCAATTTAACTATAGTGAATTTCTCCCTCTTTCATTTGAAATAGAAATTATGAAAATACAGATCTGCATAATGTCTAAGATGGAAATATCATCAGCACTTCTCTCAGCTTTCTAGCAAAGTGACAAGGAATGCTGAACAACCTACAAATTTCAGCACTGTGCTTTTGATTAAGGGAGAACAGAAAGCATATAGATAGTACATAAACTGTGTGTATATATGCAAACAGGTATTTTTTTATTTAGGAACATGAAGACAGTATAGGATTTTGGGGGTTTTCTTAATGTGTCAGAGACTGATACAATTTTTTTTTTCTTTGTCACAGTATTGTCACAGTACAGCTGGCCTGGACTGTACAAGGCAAATCTGACCATAACACAAATCCAATTTGGCTAGCCTAGTTCATGCCAGAATAAGTTACAGGGGACCCTCAGCCATCCCTATTCAAGATCAGTAGGAAGCACATCAAGTAGGAAGGTCAGAGATATGGGCAGAGAGAGATTCCAGCCAATGAATTATCTAAGCCTGGGAATTTTGAACTGAGCTCTGAACAATAAGAGGCTGTTCTGTCTCATGGGCATCTGGATCTTGAGTTGTGGGTTTTGTCTACCCACCCATATCTGGCACGTAATAATGCTTTGTTAGTTTGATGATAACAAGTGATACAGTCTAAATGTGTGGAAAATTAATGCATTAGTCTATCAGTAATCGTTGTAGATCAGAGTAATATACTTACTAGTAATGCCCGTTAAATCCTCTTAAATACCTTAAAGTAACAGTCCATTAAGGATTAACTCTTTGGGGAAAACTGCCTCTGTTTTTATACACCACCTAGCACAAAGAGGAATTCCTTCTTTGTTTGCCCCTTTAGGAACTGGTGATATAGAATTATTAAAATGGCAGATTTTTCAAAATGGAGTCAGTAGTAAGTAAGAACAAAATGACATTGCAAGACTGGTGACATTGCTATCTATTTAATCACTGATAAAACATAACCCATTAGTTATTCACCTGCAAATGAGGAAATTAGGCTACACTTATGAACAGGAGAACTGATTGTTTCTTAGAAATTTGTAATGGAAAAAAAAACACCTCGAGGCTATAGCATACAAGCCACTGAACACAGAGTCAAGTGCAGTACTATGGGAAACAAGGTTAATGACATATTACCAAGATAGTGGGTAAGACTAGAACCATAAAAGAAAGCAGCACTCAAATTGTTAATAGGTTCCACACTACAAAGAGACTGTTTGAAAAACAGGATAAACTGAGTTACTTAAGGACCTCACTCTATATGGAAGGAAAATACCTCTAACCTTAAAGATGATTAGAAAATTGCATTTCACAGGAGAATCTTGGGTCTAAAAGTGTTCCCTAACTGTGTTAAAGAGGCAGCCAGAACCCTCAAAAAAGAGAAATTAAAACAAAACAAGAATGTATATACACTTTATAAAAATGCATGTGATTAACTATTTGAAAAAAATTGCAATGGAAGATGAAAATTAAGATGTGTGATCAAGATGGATATGTTCTAGCATAAATACAAATGATCTTCATATCAGACACAATACACTAGTGGCCATCAACCTGTGGCCACCAAGTAAATCTCAACTATTTTTTATTTATTTGGAGTGTCATACTAGATTAGTATGTAACTTTTCCAGCAAGGTCAGAAACATAACTTGGATAATGTCAGGAAGGGATGCATTGTGACCACAAATAAGGAAGTAATAAAGCTATTAGAGAGCATCCAAAGGAGGGGCCAAAGATGGTGAGGGATATGAAGGGGAAGTTATATGAGGAATGGCTGAGGATACTCGGTGTCCTCATCCCAGAGAAAAGGACGCCGAGGGGAGACCTCATAGCAGTCTACAACCCTCTTGTGAGGGGAAGAGGAGGGGCAGACACTGACCTCTTCTCTCTGATGACCCGTAACAAAACCCTGATTTTGTGCCAGGGAACATTTAGGTAGGATATCAGCAAAAGGTTCTTCACCCAGATGGGGATCAGGCACTATAACAGGCTCCCCAGGGAAGTGGTCATGGCAACAAGTCTAACAGAGCTTAAGAACATTTAGACAGATCAAGACAGTATTTTTGCCTAAAATTTAATTTTATCTTCAAGTATACTCTTATATACATTAGGTGATAATGACTGAGAATTTCTGATCTTCCTTGTGGTTATTTAGTCACAACAGAAGACTTGATGGCCTCTTGAGAGGTAAGTACTTATAAGTACTTAAGAGTACATACTGATGCCCAGGGGTGGCTCTTGTCCAGTTCCACAGATGATAAATCTGGAGTATACATTACATAATTTGATATAATTTCTTGGGATCAACATGCATTTAAGTAGTTTCACCATGGCAAGCTTACAGAAATCTCCCTCTAGTCATCTATTGGGTAGACAGAATCATGGACGTCATCTTTAGCAATTGTTAAACAGAAGGCCAGTGCCTGTGCAGTGCTGTTAGAGCATGAAATTGTACAACAGAAGTCCTGGAGTTGATGGCTGGTTTCCATGGTTTAGGAATGGTATTCCCCAATCTAGAGTTCACCCTGTATCACTCCAAACCGCATGCCACTTGGTCCTCCACTCCCCTCTCCCCTGCAGCAGGCTGGAGAAGAAAATTGGGAGGCAAACCACGTAAAGATCACAGGTTGAGATATGAACAAATTTTTGAAAACATCAGTGAAATAAGACAATGGGCAGTAACATCAACGATACTAATGACAGAGTGTACAGGAAAAGAGGCATGTGATTCACACATGATTGCTCACACCTGACAATACCCATACATAACCCAGAAGGGAGCCTTTCCCCCTTCCCCAGAAAGTGATGTGATGGGTCCTTCCATGCCCCATCTTGGCTACTGCGAAAATGAATGCTGTCCTGGCTGGAAACAGGGCCCTGACAAAACTAAATAGACAATAACAACAAAAATCCCACTTTGCTCATTTAGTTGTTTTGGTTTTTTTGCATGTCATGCATGAGTCCTTGCAAATTCGTCTTTGAAAAAATAAGTGAAGAAAAATGTGTATTGTGAAAATCCATTCACAGATAGAATCAAATAAGAAAAAAAATACTTATTTATTTGAAGATCAGCAGCAAAATACATAGAACAGGACACAGTCTTTAATTATGGTGCCAAATGAAATCAATGTGACAGTACCCTGTTGTGTTCAAAAAGTTTTAAAAGACTTTCAAAATTACAATTAGATTTAAATTAGCCGTAAGTCTCAAAAAAATTTTGCTTCACAGAAGTATAATAACATCTGTATAATACATTTAATACTATTTCACACTATATTATTTTAAAATATTTTGAGACAAAGCATAGATAAGAAATTTAATTTTTCACATTTTTTATCTTGCTTTGCAACATCTACAGAGTCTTAAGCACTGTAGAATAAATATCCCCTTTTAACAGAGTTTTTCTGAAAATACATTCCTATACTATGTAATGTTTTCTTTCTAAATGTTGTAAACACACCACAGAAAGCCAGGGATTGCTAGGGATTAATGGTATAGTATTTAAAATACATGTCAGTTAGAAGAGCTCAGTTGATGCATTCACACCTTAAAAACAGTAATGAATTGTTTTTATTTTCCGGTAACCAGAGATTAAACAGCTTCCAAAATCTGTGTATCACTTTCAAAATTATATCTTTGATACATGAAAAGGGAATGTGTAAGAGAAGGAAGAAAGCTGTTTACATAGTTGTTCAGCAAGAAGGTGTTCTTTCAGAAATTGTTGCAGTGGATATGAATCCACATGAAACTACACAGAACCATTTAGACTAGAAGAGACCCTTAAGGTTATTGAGTCCAAATTTTAATCCAGAACTTCCAAGTGCACCATTAATGTGTCTTTAGGTGCCAAAACAGCACATCTTTTAAACACTTCCAAGGATAGCAACTCAACCACTTCCCTGGGCAGTCTGCATTGCATTTCCAGCAGACATCTGGACATTGAAGTCCTGCCTGAGAGCAAAGACTTCATCTGATTGTTCATCCTCATCGGGTGGACTGTAACTCCCAGCAGGCACATCCATGGTTTCTAATACATCAATAAACCTTGTGTCTTTCCTGGCACATGAATCTCCTTTCCCTACCTCCACTGAGATGACAAAGAGACCTGAGACCAAAGGATCTGGATAGAAAAATCATACCTCAAACACTGGCGTGCCCAGACTTATCTCTAGACGCCTTGTGTTTTTTCCTTTTCCCTCTTGTAGTGGTTTAATCTAAATCAAGTTTAAAGTTTTTCCAATTAGCCCTCCTAACTCCTGCAGAAAGTTATTTTATTTCCCATCTGTCACCAACAGGTCTGGTTTTCTTTGGACCGATCCATATCGAAAACATCCTGCTGGTGGACTCCAGGCTCAGAGACAAGTTTGCTGGTTTGTCCTGCTTATTCCTGCATCATTCCCTGCAACTGGAAGTATTGAGGAGGGCACACACCACCAATACCATTTCCCCCAGTTATTGCTCACAGAGATTTTCTAGTTATTCTGAGAGTCACTAAGGCGGATCATTACTGTGATACTGTCACAAGGACAAGTTGTGTCTACAACTTAAAAGAATAATGTGAGCAAATGTAAAAGATGGCATGTACCTGGGGTGGATATAAAAATTCAAAAGATGATTCGTATCTGGAAATCTGCATCAGAAATGTATAGTGTTTGAGTCTGGAAATGTAAACAACTGGAAAAGCATTGTAGATAAATGCAGAGCCTACAAGCATGTAAGCAAGTAAACAGCAAGATTTAATGGCTAAGCCCAGGCACAACCAGATCAGAAGTAAGACTAACTTTTAATTTTTTATTTATTTTTTTTTTCCATTTCTGGGAAATCTCTAGGATTTCCCCTGAGTGGATTAAGATACCTTTTAAAATATTTCCTAGGAGATATAATCAAAGGTTACAGGTTAGACATAGGAATACCTGAGAGCAGGTGAGAGAGCACAATACTGGACTGTATGATCTAACAGACCCTTCTGACCCTGAATGTAATTAGTTTGTAAAATATGTGCATTTTGTTTCAACAAAAAGTAATAGCCAAAATACTTTTGCAAAAAGCACACTAAAAATACAATTAGGTTGTAGATTTCATCCATGAAAGAATTAATTTCAATTGAGGATATTTTTTTGAAATGCTGACAATAAGTGAGTACAGTCTAACAGGTGCTCCTATATTAACAGCACATTCTGAATGGAAGATGAAATAATTTAGAGCAGTATTATCTTCCATTGCAATTTTCACAGATCTTAGTCAACTAAAATAACCATTTTGGTTAAAATTGCACAATGTTCTTATTTTAATTTACTTATAAGTATACTCTTGGGATTGTTCGCTTTATCCAGCTTATGCATTGACATTTGACTGTATTGCTGAGTTTTACACATATTACTTTCCTTTTAATAAGCTGTTCCTGAACTTGATGGAGACAAATGAGGACAGAAAGCATATTATACTTGAATATGATACATGATATTTCAATCTTCACTGCACACTATGTGCTTTCAAACTATATAAGGTTTAGATATTCTGTTGGGATTTATTTTTGTGTGTGGGGTGGTGTCGTGGTTTTAAAACAGTAACTAAAAAATTACTAGAAAACTTACTTATTTCTTGCTGTGAGATATGGATTAGAACAAGAGTAAAACAGGCTTAAAACTTAAAAGGAATAAAGAAAGTTTATTAACAAAACTACAAGAATAAGAACACCAGAATAAACCTCCAGAAAACCCCTTTATCCCCCACTGCTTAACTATTCTCTCGTTCACATGACAACATAGAGACAAAAAAACTTTGGAACTTTGGTGTTTAAAACAGTCCCAATTCCTGCTAGAGTCTTTTCATCAGTCTTTGTAGAGAAACAGAAGTCTTCTTCTGCTAATCTATGGAGTTTTTCACAAGAAAACTATTTGTGTTATAGCTTTCTATTTCTCTGATGCCAGCTGCCTGGAAAAATCTGCCATCAGATTTTCTCCTCCCATTTCACATCACTCTGAGGTGTGTTATGGGTTGATGAGTCTAGGGATGTCATTTTAAGGATGAGTTATTCAAAGGCAAAAGTTCTCTTCATCTGTCTCTGTGAGCCTCTCTGGAAACAGAAGTTTTCTCTTTGCCTCTACAACGGCCCCAAATCTTCAACTATTACTTCTCTTCACTCTGTTCCAACACTTCACTGTATCACAATTACTCCACCTTTTGCTCAAAATCCACACTTTGAACACTCCATTCCTCCCAATATACTCTGTCATGAATTAAAGGAGTTTTTTCAGAACACTATTGTCCATCTCCATAGCTTTAACAGAAAAATATTTCAGCTTATTAAAGCATCTCCTTATTCTCTCTTCCCCATCTAAAACTTAACTCTTTTCTTCACTGTCTTTTGATGATTTTATGATGTCTTTTTCATGCTGATTATCCCTCTCTCTCTCTGTCTCTCTGGGAAAAAGGAGTAATCTGTACGTTTTATCCAGGTAGTAAAAGAATGAAAGTCTTGGAAAAGCTGCAGATGTCCATGGTGTCAGGTTTCAGTTCAGCAGCAGAAACTACAAACCAAGCCAGGCCGGCCGGCTCCGTTTCTCTCCCCCCGCCCTCTGCGGCCTTGTCCGGCCTGGAGTGGGGGAGGAGGCCGAGATAGAGCCTGTTACCTTGTCAGAAGCTGGAAACCAAAGAGAACAAGAGAGCCCTGGCTTTACATCTTAAGGTGGTGTTCACAAGTTGATTTCACTTCTCAATGGTCAAAACTGCTGCCAATTCTCAGAAATGGCCAATAATTGGTCAGGAGAAAAGACTCCCATCAGCCACCAGCAGCTTCAACTTCCTTAGCTCCCAAAGCTATCTTAAAAGTAAAGTCACCCTATGACAGGTGGGTTTGTTTTTTTGTTTGTTTTTGTGGGGTTTTTTGTTTTGTTTTGTTTTTTAATTCTAGTGTTATTACTCTGCTCTATATAAGTTTCTTTTACTAAGGTAAGAGGGAAGTGCAATAAATACGTTTATAAATATATCTAGGTGCAAAGACTATTGGGAATTCAGTTAAAATCTGTCTGTACTTGAGTATATCTCATCAGCACTTAGCAGAAGAAGCAAAAAGGCAACAAGAGGAGCAAAACTGGTTTCCACTTGCTGCTTTGCAGGGATCTGATGAAGTTGACTTTTCCCAAGCACAGGGAAAAGACATCAAATAGTTAGATCAGAATACAAATACTCAAAGGACTCAACTTGGACTCAAAAGAAGGCAGTACTTGTCATTACTTAACCACAGAACTAGCTGCATACATAAAAAAAAAAATAAAAACCAAAAAAAATCTGTTCAGAAGATTCTGAAAGGCTTGGATGAAAAAATATGAAGTAGATAGAACTGGAAGAGCTTGTGAAATCTTCGTGGCCTAAAAGTGGTTAAGCATTCTTTCTCAGCAGAAATACAACTGTAGCGGTTTAGGTTTGCCAATTTGAGTTTCCCAGTCATTTCCATGAGTGGCTTCTTCCCTCCTCACCAAGTATCAATTAATGCAAAACCAGCACACAACTATAGGAATTAT
Organism: Parus major; assembly: GCF_001522545.3. NCBI lineage: Eukaryota > Metazoa > Chordata > Aves > Passeriformes > Paridae > Parus > Parus major. The sequence goes on from NC_031769.1 coordinate 84,112,002, forward strand.
ATTATTTCATTTTTTCTTATCCCCCAGGTCCAAAATGGTGGCTGAATTCCAAACCTTTGTAAAGTTTACATTTCAATTCATATACCAATCTCAGACATAAACCATTACATAAATGCTGACATAAACCAAACCAGGACTGCCTGTCTGATACTGAGACTTTTGGATCCAGTATTAGTCAAAGGAAGTAAGTGCTCACTTCACAACATTTCTAATACTGGGAAAGAGGCAATACTGTGGAGCTACAGATTAAAGGGACACATAGAGATACAAAACTAGAGACAGCACTTGAATTCTGCTCTGACACAGAATTTTAAGCATCAGATTAAATGAAAAAAATGCAGAAGCTTCTGCAGGGTCTTGCAAGAGAAAGCTTTGTCAGTATTAAAAGAAAAAAGAATCTATTTATCTTTAACAATGTATAATGAAATGTGAAATTTGTACAAAATTTATCTTGCTACTGAACTCCAAATCTATAAGAGATGAATAAACTCTGAATGTTGTGTTAAGAACAAGTTTCTGTATTAAAATGAAATCTAATGAAAAATTCATTTTAACACTTTTGTCTATATTAAAGGAACTTTGTCAGTCTACAATCAACTCTAAAATCATGACAATGCTTTTCTTCCTGCAACCATTTTGATACCAAATATTATTCTATGTAGCAGATGTCCATGAAGGATGGTGCAATATATTCTTCTTTTTTGTCTACTGCTTTGAAAACTGGGATTAATATATTCTGATATCTCCCTGAAGTCATTATAAGCAACAGAATTTGACACATATTTTGGACTCCAAGACAAATTAGATTTTTTATTTTTTCAGCCTTTCAGAATTACATCATACAAAGTGGGCAAAGGGAATCCCTTACAATATATAAACAGGTCAAGGTATGGCAACATTAATACCTAAACATTGCAGAATCAAATCTTTGCTCTAATTTAATTCAAAGTTACTATTTTTACTTCAATTTAATCACTCCAGTGTGACTAAGACAGACTCTGTCTCAAAGAAATTCTTATCAGGTTTGATAGCCATAACCTTTATAGTAAAGTTTATGTATGATTGCCAATTATACTGGGTAACAAGTGGCTTATTCTGCTGAGATAATGATTACAAACTGCAATTGCTGTTACAAGTACTGAAATAACAGTGTTCCTAAGCATTTAATAACAGTTTTCAGTATATTTCACTAGACACAACTGAAAATGAATGCTCCTAGGCCCTTAGAGTTATTATCTATTGCATAATAGCAAATACCTCTTGTATCAAAGAATAGCAACACACATATGATAATGTCTAAATTCCATGTTCAATGACTGTGTTGGTCTTGAAGCTGGTAATGTACTCCCTCTGCAGTGACAGACCAGACAAAAGTAGGACAGAGGTGAGAGAGAAAGAAAGAGGAAGGGAGAGAGAGAGGAAGGGAGAGAGGGAGAAAGGGAGGAAGGAGCAGGCTGTGATTTCAGCTCTCAACCGACTTATAGCAAGAGTAGAATGAACAGTTCTAAGGTGAGCTTACTTCTCTGTGCACTTTTAGTCTAAAAACAAGCACATCATTGTAAATCAAACATTATTTTGCCTAATTTTAAACTGTAACAGAGAGGAACTGACTTCATCCATAGGCAGCAGGCAGGGGATAGCTTTTGCAGACCCTCTTTTCTGGTTTGCTGGAAGTCCCATAAGACTCAGGGACATAATGGAGAAGGCACGGTCACCTAGGCCTTTAAGCACGTTACCTAAGCAAAAGGACAGGGATTCCCCACACCAGCATGGGCTCCAGACACAGCCTGACTTTTCCATACAGTCATCTCTGCACAATTTATTGGTGGGAAACTGCTGTGTCCCAGCAGTTTGATTTCTCCTCTGATATGTAATCTGGAACAAGAGCAGTAAAAAACGTAAAATACATTATTTAAATGAGCACCATTTGCTTGGGTTTATGATGTCTTTCTTTCCCTGATATTTAGCTGACCACAAGCAAGAAACAGCATGTGAATAAATTCTATCCCAATAGCATGCATCGTGATTATGTTACCAGAGCTATTAGGCAAAACTATATAACTGAAAAATATACTGTAGGGCAAGCTACTCTTCCTCAGGCGACTTCCTACAGATAAAGCCTGTTAGTTCTTGTTGAATTGCTTTGGAAATATACCTCTTCCCAGCCTTTTCCTTTCTTTTATCTTCAGCTATAACCAAGCTGCTAAGACCAAACTACTAATATCACATTATTAATGCAGCAATACACTGACTTTCTGCAGTTAAGATCTGATTTTGAATTGTTCAAAAAGAATATTATTACAGAATTTTTAAATTCACTTAGTAGCTGAAGACACCAAAATGGTTTTAAAAGGAAACAAGTTTTAAGCACATTTTGAACATTTTCTCAGCCTACATGAAGGGAAAATAAAGACCAGAAGGAAAGTGACAGCAAAACCAAATATACATAACTCATCAAAACACGAACACAAGACCAAAGTTTAGGTGATTAAATGCTAATTAGACAATTAAAATAATTTTAGTTCCAAACAACAGATTGTGTTACTGGGAGCAGCTAAGATTTTGGTTCATCAGCAGTTCCAAAGCTACAACTGGAAAACAAAAAACCCAGAGGCAGTAATAGCTTGGATAGAAACCATCCTTCTGAAACAAGTCTGAGAAATAGGACAGAGCAGGAAATGCTCTGTTTTGGGGGTTTTTTTGCTTGTTTTGGGTTTGTTTTTTTTTCCAACAGTGTCAGTACTTTTAAGTGCTGGAGTTAGAAGCTAACTGCTAGTGAAACTCTTGCACCTCACAAGACCCATCACAAGACCTTGTTCCCCATGTATTAAGATGGAGGATGGGTATGGGGAGAAAGGCACATTGAAGGGCAGGGAAAGATCTGGCAAAGAAGATACGAGCTGATGTTTACTACATTCCTCTTTCTACAGAGTTTTAGATGCCATAATAAGGGATACTATTTGAAGAAACTACAGAGGTTTCTGGACCATAAACAATCAGAGGCTTGTTCAATATTGTATCGTAATGCTTAAATTCAACCCTAAATATTCTTCAGTACCTTTTCCAGTTCTCATCCACCTTATTTTGGCTTCACAGGCACTTACTGAGGATGTGAGTAAATGGTGCATGCACATCTAATGAGCCTACTAAGTTTCCTGAAGCAAAGAAAGGATCTTGGAGGCAGAAATACAGAGGAACATGGGAGAAGTCTGAATACTAAATAATTAAGAAATGGGATAGAAAGGGCAGGGTAGATTATAAAAATAAGAGAAATTCCTACAGACGTCTTAATCCTACTGTGGTGTGTATCTGCAGCAAACATCAGCACCATACAAACACTTAGATGAAAATTTGTATTTATTACAGTAAGGAAAACTTGATATCATTTCTGCTATATCTTTCACTTCTATTTCTACCCTTTATTTTTCTGCCAGTATCATGAGATAGTTATTTTTTCTGATTTTGTTATATTTATAGATTGTTATGTCATTGGGGTTTTTATACCTATCTTCTCCTAAAAATCTTCTGAGTCACCATCCCTGAAGAAGTATGATGCTTCATGCCATCATTTACTGATGGACTTGGCTGTGCTGAGTTTATTTGTTCAACTTTAATGTCTTGGGGTCTTTTTAAAGCTAAATTATTCTATAATGCTATGATTTTCTGTCAGTATAAAAGCTGTGGGTCAGTCAGAATGATTTCTACTCAAAACATGACAGGCTTCCCCTCATAACAGTAATCTGAGATTAGCTCAGTTGATAAGAGCCTGGTGTTAATAATGCCAAGGTCATGGGTTTGAACCCTCTATGGGCTCAATGTTCCCTCTGGGTGCCTTTGAACTCTGACTATTCTGTGATTCTGTAAATATCATGAAGCTGTATTTTTGAATAAATGATTTTCAACCTTTTTCAGTTTATGGACCTCTAAATATTTCCTATGACAATTGTGGAATTTAATTCTGAAAATTGAATACAAAGACAGCTTTGTACACGTCCTACAGATTTCCATGTAACACAGATAAATGATTGAAAATCTCAGACTTATGCTCTAGCAAAGCAGATCAATAAATCTGATCACTAATGGGTGCTTCCATGAATTTTGGTAAAAGATTTCTGTTGTTGCAAAAGCTACTGCCGCTTCCACATCTTGTCCAGAATATGCTTTTTCAGGTATCTCTTTCACAAAAGTTCTAAAGACAGTGAAAAGAAATGTAAAAAGAAGGAAGTGTTTTAGCCTCCCAATAAAGCAGTCACTACTTACATACCAGTTTGCCACCATAATTACTTGCAAGAACCGAATTGTGCTAACCATGGAATGGTTTGGATTGAAAGAAACCTTAAGGACCCTCTAGTCCTAATTCCCCTGCCATTGACAGAAACACTTTCCACTACACCAGGCCACTCAAAGCCCTGTCCAAACTGGTGTTGAACATTTCCAGGAATGGGGCATTCACAACTTCTCTAGCTTGAAACCTGTTCCAGTGCCTCACAAGTCTCACAGTAAAAAAATTCTTCCTAATATCTAAATCCCTTTTTTGTTTGAAATCATTATCCCTGATCCTATCACTACAGACCATTTTGAAAAGCCTTTCTTCAGCCCTCTTGCAGGCCCTCTCCAGGTGTTGCAAGGTGCTATAAGATCTCCCTGGAATCTTCTCCAGGATGAACAATACCAATCCTCTCAGTTTGTCTTCTCTATGAAAAAAAAAGCATAACTTGAAAAGCAGATTAGATGTTTGCAGTTATTTTTACTAAAAGTAAATTCTTTGACTTGAAGGACTTATGAAAAGATCACCAGATGGTGCTTTGTACAACCAGGCTGGATTTGCCTAATAGCCAAAATGGCTAGAAGCTTACAGTGAGGTTCTTAAATTTGTACTTTCTCCTTTTGGCAGAGCATACCAATGACACCTCAGCGGATTGGACAGCCACTTAGAATACTTGTCTGTCACGTTGGCATGCACAGTGTCTGTGCATGAAGTACAAACAGTTCTTTCAAAATTCAGAGAACGAAAAACTAAGAAAAACAATGAGCAGGAATATTTTTGACAGAAATTGACAAACACAGACTGGAAAGCTTCCTGCTGTGCCCCAAAGGCCAGCTCACTTAACATTTGCAGTGCTTGAGTTTTTTACCTTTAGGAAAGCCTAGAAGAAGGTTGAAGATAGGTGTACCAAGAAACCCCACTGTGACCAAGAAGGGAATTATTCATGCTGTGTACTCAGACATATGTCATGACTTTCTCAACAGAATTATAAAGCAATAACTGAGAATTTAACAAGTAAAGTACCAAATTTCTTACAGAAATTGTGCCCTTGAACATGTAAGGATAAAGCAATATTAGGATGAAGAAATTCTAAAATATAATCTGCAGACTTGAAAACAGTCTGTGTGCATTCAGCATCATGCCTGCTCTTTTTGATGACAGAAGTTATCTTTCTCCTTTCAGTTCCTAGAAGAACCTAAACAGACAGAATAGAAATGGAACTTTATTCTTTCCTTCAATTTAATTTAAAAGTCAGTTAAGTTCAAAGCAATAGATTCAAGATTCCCCCATGGAAATCATTTTAAGGCAGGGATGGCAGTGTTGAGTGAATTTGTAGCACAGAAAAGATCAATAACTGAGTGAGGTGACAATCTGTGAATGTAATATATTTAAAAAAAAAAAAAAGAAACTAAAGTCAGTGGGTACTTGGAAGAATAGAAAGACAGGTCTTCAGGAAGCTGTATGTAGACACACCCTCATGCTAAGCCACATGAGTTTCACTGGAGCTAAAAGCATTATGTTAACCATTGTCATAGTGAGATACTGTGTACACACAGATAAGTAAGCAAAGGAAGACTCGATGTGGCAGCTCAAGAAATGTGAAAGCTATCATTAGTGTCTCTGCTGCACAGTGCTGCAAACATAATTAAAGCTTAGGTAGCTTTGTTATAGCTCCATTATACATTTCTCCCCTAACTTTTGATTTTGTTGGCCAATTTTATCTATGTTTGTATTGGTTTTGCATGGCCTCGGGTTTTCTTTTTTTGGGGGAGTGGTTAAAGGCCTGGCTCCAAGCTGCTAGAAGCTTTTTCCATGGACAGCAGAGCTAATTGCTGCTGGCTCCAAAGATGGATGTGCTGCTGGCCAAGGCTGGGACAATTAGAAATGGTGGTAATACCTCCATGATAACGTATTTAAGAAGAAAAATAAACATAAAGTTGTTGCATAGTTGTAATTCCAGCTAGAGAAGAGGAGTGAGAACACATGAGAAGAACAGCCCTGAAGACACCAACATCAGTGGAGAAAGAAGAGGAGGTTATCCGAGCACCAAAGCTGAGACTTCTCTGCAGCCTGTGTGCAGACTGTGGTGAAGCAGCTGTGCCCCTGCAGTCCATGGGGATCCATGGGGATGCAGAGATCGATCTGCAGCACGCACAGAGCTGTTGCTCGTGCAATGGACTCACACTGGAGAAGTTCATGGAAAAATATCTCCCCCAGGAGGGACCCCACTGTGCAGGAGGGAAATGACTTCTCCCTGAGCAGCTGGAGAAGTCTTGGGTGATTAATTGACCAAAACCCCTATTTTTTAATTAATTAATAATTTAATTAACCTAACCCTGTCTTACGTGGGGAGAAGGTGGAGCTGGGAAGGAGGGAGGGGTGGGAGGAAGGTGTTTTTAAGGGTGTGTTTTACTTCTCATCATCTCGCTCTGTTTTGTTTAGTAATAAATTCACTTCATATCTCTAAGTTGAATCTGTTTTACTCATGATGGCATTTGATAAGCAGCCTCTCCTGTTCCTTATCTCAACACATGAATCCTTTGTTATATTTTGTCTCCTTTGTTCAGCTGCAGAGGGCAGTGAATGAGTGGCTTTGGTGAGTGCCTGGCATCTGTCCTTAGTCAACCCATGACAACGTTTGATAACAGGACAGACTTTTGAGTCATTGTTAGCATCAGGGGAAAAACAAAAGAATTGAAAAACAGGTAGCAAATGCCCTCCAAAAAACCCCAAGTTGTAGCTTAAGCCAAGTAAAAATTATTTCTCAGTATAGAGCCTTCATACAAAATAAAAAGGCTAAGTCTGGATTTTTAAATTCTTCCAGTCATAAACTATTTACATGCTAAATTAATATGAAAAAATATATCTTCCATTTAATATGTAAAAATATGTAGATCAAAAAATGCAGACATCACCATGTCTTAAAAAATTAGCCATTATAAAATCTTTGAAAATATGGTTTTCTTACAGATATTGTGCTTTTTTGCACTTTAGTTCAATGATTAGTTACACTCAAAATATACTAAAAACCCCACATGTAATATGCATCTAACTAAAGAAATAATACAGACATGTTTGCAGATGATAAACACCTTCAGATTTATAGGTACTATGTTGCCTTTTTGCTCATATACGTCATATGCCTTTACTTCTCCCATTAATTTTAAGCTTGTTGTAAAAGGACAAAAACATTACGTGGGATGAAAATAAACTTCACAGTCAATGTTTAATTGCATCATAAAACCAAACATGTAAAATATTTGAAGAATTTTCATAATAAATCTTGAAGTCATAGTCTGAATCTTACTTTAATTAACATAATTAAATCTAGTAGCTTTTTTTAGAAATACTATACACTTCAGCTGAAAAAGGGGCTTAATCTGAAGTTTAGAAATAGACAGTACTACATCTGCACTAAAGCCAAATGACAGCAAAAATTAATCCCATTCCAGAAGTATCATTGGCATGTGTTCCTGGACAAATTCCAGTTCAGAGTTTATGTTCTTTTTATATGTCTTTCAATATATAAAAAAACCTTAAAGGAATACGTGTCACTCACACCTAATGTACATATGCCTGCTCTCTGTGTGGGCATAAAATGCATCTGCAGTGTGGGTGTTTCCCCTTTACCTAGAATAGATATTTAGCAGATTAAAATAATCTTGCAACATGAAATCCACAAGCACATACCTGCAATTATACTGTATTTCCATGTTTTCCTGCATTTGACTTTATACTTTCCTTACCAGGAAGAACCACTAAATTAATTGTTCTCCCTGCTCTATAATTTTTCCTTTCTGAGCCTTGTTCCATGGCACAGTTTGTACTACTACTGCAACATTTCTTCTTGTGTTAGACTGGCTTCCCACTTTTGCAGGTTCAGGAATGACAAGCTGTTGCACCATGGCACCATCATATAATCTACCATACAGTTATGTTCTCATCCCATGGACTTCACTGGGGGAGAGGAGAGGCCTGACATTTACATTTTTACATACAGTATATTCTGTTTAAATGAGGTAAAATCAAAAAATGCTGTGTAAGCATTTATGATCATGTTATGTTCCCTAAAGATCAGAGATTGTGAAGTGATGAATAATTCAAGTTCATGTTTTTTGCTCAAATCAAAGGTAAGTTGCTCATCTCCTGCACAGAACTGGGTTGTCCGTGTTCTATTAGGTCTCCATTAAGGACTGCTGTTCTTGATGAACTAATCAGAGCACTGTAAAATGACTCTAGTTGTCCCTCATTATCAAACTATACTGAAATGGGTTCACAGATGGGTGAAAGTCAATAAAAATGATTTCATCAAAATGCTGCTTGTTTCTCCACAATCAAATCATCAGACTCTACTTAGAGCATGAAGAACATATCTTGAAAACACATGCTTAAAACTGATCATGTGAAATAAATTCAACAGCCCCACTGATGGAATGTATCGTAACTAATGACTAGATAAGAAAGCTTTAGCAGTTAAAAATCACAGACTTTGCAGAGTTTTGGTGACATTACCGTTACATCCTGCTTGTGCTATTATCTTGACTTTTATATTTTTTATTTTTTTAATGGAGACTATTTTTTACATTTAAATAATAGACTAAAGAAAATTTTTAAAAATATCAATTTGATCACAATAATATAATAAATATATTTTATGGCTGTATTAAAATACAGAGATCATGCTTTTGATCCCTCACAACACAGCCATACTTTCTAAAGCAATGCATGTTAAATACCACCATCTTGAGAAAATTCAAACCTAGTAAGTTTAGTTTTACATTATTGTCATGAATGATGCAAAGTTTCTTGTTCATTTGATTACACAGTGTGAATTTAAGACATTGAATTACTTCTAAGTCTCATATGATTGTTTGCATCAGGACAGCCACCTTTGTTTTACAGGAAAACAGACATACCATAAAATTTTCTATGTCATATCAGGAAGGACACTTCTTCCATATCATTTTTTTTGTGTCCTTTAGTTCTAAGAAGGCTAATATATTTTACTTCTGCAATTCCTTTCTTTGCACAACACCAAACAACCTAAAATTGCTGAGTCACCAGTGCAGTGGTACTTCCAGAAGATGATGGAATGAAGTTTGCTATCCATGTGCTTGATTCCTTCTCAGCTATATAGATTTCACACTGAATAGCTTATGAGCACCTTTTAACCAGCTATGGCAGAGTGGTCATGATTACTCAAGGGCCTGCCTCTGGACCAAGAGTACTGTGAAACTGCTCTATGCAATAATTAACCTGTGTAAAAATAATCAGTGCAAAGTCAATTGAAGTGCATGTTGTCAATACACATCCAGTCATAATTATACGTAATATTGCATTTTCTTGTCCACTTCAAATATTATATGCACTTGCTTGAGAGCTGTATCATTATTGAGATAAGAGTGTGGGAGCATATTGTACAGTGGCTTCTCCAAGTGCACATTCTGGATTTGGCTGCTATCAGTAACCAATGAACCTGTGTAGCAAAATCCTACAAGAGTACAGGAGGACTTTGACCTGGGGACAGGAACACTGTGTAGTGTCGAGGTCAATAGGAGCACAGGCAGAAGGCCATGGGAAAAACCCTTTGGTTATGGAGAAGAGGGAGTTCTCCCCATACCACCTCCCGTTCAGTTCTATGTCAATGTTACTAGAAAGTTCTCTGTTCTCCCTACTGTTATTGGTTTACATTTGATGCAGTGTTCTTTACATATTTCTAATCACCCTTCCCTATTGGAACCTTACCCTCAGACTCCACCCCAAACTTAGATCGTATAAGTTACTGTATCACCCTGACCCTTGCCTTTTTGGTGCGCCCTTTATGCCTTTTGGATTGTCTGTTTGTTGTTTTCATTATAAAGTTTGTTATATTTTGGGTCACTAAATCAAGCCCATCCTTTGATTATCTCGCCACATCGTGCCCGGCTGGTCCGGTCTCGAGATCGTGGATCTTCTGCTGTGACAGTGCAGCATGCCTTGACCCACAGGGCACAGTTTGTCCAGTGCTGCAGCAGAGGTTTCCAGCAGTACATGAGATATAAGATTGCTATCACTTTTTCTGTAGTTTCCATCATGTACTCCATAATTCAGTTTACCAGCTTAGAGTGATAATGCTTTACTTACTGATATCCTAAAAAAAAATTGCCACCTCAGCTCAGTACATAATAATGAGAAGCAAGTATTCAATAAATCAAGTATTGAATGAAAACAGATACAAGTATAAAAAGATCATGATCAGATATAAAAGCAACCTGCTTTTTTTTTTTTTTTTTTTTTTTGGTGACTTGCACTCTTTATTTCAAAAATTCAATCAAAAATCAATAAGCAACAGGAAGGTATCTTTTGTGTTTGGGTTCCTGAATGTGTAATAGGGTTGTTTTTATGGGTTCTACCCTAGAATAATGTATATTAATGTATATTGAATTGCTGGCTTCTTTAAGTTGTGGAACTTGAAATGGATACTAAATACTGAATTCTTACACATGACCTACCTGATACTGAACTAGTAGGAGGCCCGAGTCTGAAGTTTCTGCACAAACTGAACGAGCCTCTCCAAAGATTTGCATTTAACTTTGAAAATCATCTGGATTGTTTTGAATGCCACTTTTAACATCTTTGATTGCATCAGGTTTTTGTTTAAACAGCATGTAACTTTAGAAGTTTAAAAAGAAAAAGCCCAAAACCAGAAGCTATAGTTAGGAAAATCACAGAAAATACTGGGTGAATTTTGAATTAGGTTTTTTTCATGCCTTGTACACCACTACTAGAAAGGATTTCACAAGCATAGATTAGAATAGCAATGAGTCAACCATAAACTTCTACTTTGGGATGTCAGATGCTTGTCTTCCATCTGAACTTTGAACCATCCTTATCTTTAATCACATTTATACATGCTGCAATTTACTTTAAAACATACTTTAAAAATAAACTTTAAAATATCCTGAATGTTCAGTATTTTCAATACTGCAATATTTTCAGTATTTCTGTGCTTTGTAAATAAAACCATAACGTTTGTACATAAAACCAATTGTGCTAATAGCAAAAAGAAGGCTAATATATTTTATTTGCCCATTGATGACTGAATTCTTTAGTCAAACAAGCTATATGCTGCTTCCACTTCAATGAATGCACTTTTCCTTGATTAGGAAGATGTGTCCAATGTTTTCAAAGACTGAAAAGAGAATTTATTCAGGCTACCCTTCTACTTGCAATAATGCAAGCCATTTCTTACTACACTAGTTTAAACCTACATAAAATGGAGAAATCAAACAATAATTTCTCAGCTACTACAACACTGCCATTAGCAATCTAACAGGTAAAAATTGGTGGAGTCACATCTGCCTTAATGGAGACATATGGACAAAACCTAACTCAGCCCTATATGCCACAGTGTAACTCAGGTACATTAATAGTTATTCATGGGTCAATCAGCTGGTTATGTAGTGGCTGAAATCAAAGCCATATCACAACCTTACAAGAGGGAAAGCAGAACATAGCCATCCCAAAGAGCACAGTGAGAAAAAGAGAAAGAGGAAGAATGTGAGTCTTAGAAAAGCAGACCTGTTCCAGCCTGCTGGTCCTGAAAACAGAACCATGACTGGAGTACATTTTCCCTTGTTGGTCAAGCAATATCTACTGATCCCAGAGCTCTCAACAAGACAGTTAACTTTCTAAAGTGCTGGCAGAGAAAAAGAAAACAAGCCTGTTTTGCTGCCCTAAGAACCTGCTCATGTCAGTCATTCTGCCAGATGGCTCTAGTCAGATTATTGTATCTACCAAACTAGACAAAAAAGATTATCGTAATTCATGCTGGAGCTGTGGACTTGTATTGAATCACCCGCTGCACATGACTGATCTATATAACCAGACTCCAGATTTAAACTGGATTAGAGTTCCCTTTTACCTGTTTCATGTGAAGAATATAAAAAAAATCACAATTATCATAAATTATCTGCAAGTAAACTCACTACTAAATCTACACATCACTATAATAATAAAATTAAACAAAAGTAGATAATAAAATACAAAAATAATGTTAATAAAATACAAAAATAATGTTAACCCTATAAGCTCACACTGTCACTGCAAATAAGCTACAGTGTCTGGAATCACCCTCTTCTTCAGGTTGTCACATATTAAAAAGAACCAGCAGGTACACATGAAGGATTAAAACAGAAACTGTCCCTGCATGCATCACCACATATCTTTATATTCCAGTCTGCAGCAGGGACAAAGGAAAGCAGTAATTCTTAAACCATATAGTTATGGTTTAACTTAACCATAACTATACCAAACTTAACCAATAGTTATGAAGTAGGATGCTGAGTGATTAATCAAACTTGCCACAGCTTTCTTATATTTGGGCCTTATACTCCAAAGAAATCTCCATCTGTCTCACTCTAACCTTTCCCCATGCATATAGACTGATCTGGGTAGACTTGTAGCTACAGTCTCCAGGCATGAGGCCGAGTTTGAACCTTATACTATAAGAAAACAGTTTAATGCAATTTGCCAAGTACTACCAGAACTACTTTGCAGATAGGAAGTGTATGTGATTTCGCTTTAGCTGAGTTTGCGTCTTTCCAGTGTGTTCTCACAAATGTTCAAGCAGCTCAATATGGAGTGCTGACTAGTCAATAAATGCTTATCCTAAATCAAGCTGGATAATGGATTTAAAATTGTATTCATCTTTGAAGTTCACTGATTCTAATCTAGACTTCAAGAAGGCCTTAAGAGCCTTTTTTCCTCACTCTGTCCATTAGGTCTAATTAAAAAAGCTACCACTTATAATATTGCCCAAATTTTATGTAAATATTTACAGAAATCAGACTTGCCCAAAGAAAAAAGAAAGACACTATAATATTGCATCAATTTTCAATTATTATTCAATTTATTTTCTGATATCATTACAGTTTTCAAATTTACATTCAGCCCACATTCAGAATTTACAAGCAGAAAGTATTTAGGCAGATGATTTTGAGCAATTATCTGTGGTTATATTTTCAAGCTACTTTTCAAGTAAGTCACAAAATTAAATAATTTATCTAAAATTTATTTACATCTTACCAGTTCTACAAGACTTACAGGCAGATGATCCCTCAAAGTTGTGGCTCTGGGCCTGTATCACACTCTTAATTGCCATTTCAAAAAGTTAGCAAATCTCTAAATTTTCTAGTATCGAGGAAAAGTTGGAAAATAACCTGTTTAGCCTTTCATGAGAAATAAAAGAAATAACACACAAAAAAATCCTTTTTTCCCCCCTTTTTTGCTAAACTGCAAAATGGCCTTATGACTTTCAGCAGGATGACAAGCAATCATCTGGCGACATACCAAGCCAGCAAGTAATGATTCTGGCCAGCTGGCCAAGAACACGGCTGGCTCCTGCCCAGCTTACCCGCTGTCCAACTCCTGACTTCCTGACAGCTTCCACCATTCTCCCCCAGCCAAATGCCTTATCCTCTCGCTGGCTGCTTGATTTGCCACTGTTCTGAGCTCTGTGTGTCCGGCTGGCTGGTAGAAATGGTCGAGCCTGCTCTCCAGTTCCCCCGATGCACAGGCACCCATCTGGTGTTTGGGATCACTAACAGAGAGAGGGGCCAGAATGGCTGTTAACCTTTGCCAGAGATTCCAGACTGCTGATATTTGCTTCCAATGTAAAACAAACCAAAGACTCCACGACTCAGGATTGTCTATAAAAGGACAATTCCCTGGTTCCTCTCATCAGCTCTGACTGAAGTCTAAACAGCACAGAAACAGACTGGAGTGCTTTTCCATTTTCAGATGTATCATAGTCCATGCAATGTTCCGTAAGACTTCCTTTGTAATAAAATAACACTATGTTGAAATAGAGGTAAGAAAATTATTTGTGAAGGTCCATATTCTACAGCTTTTTATGGGGAGGCAATGTGCAAAGCACATGATAAAGAATAATGAACAACATGTGAGTGCACTCTCCTGCTTCAAAGAAAAGAGAAAAAAAAATTAAAGAAATAAAATTAAAGCTCCAAAGATCTCAGATTAAACCTGAGATAGAAAGAGTGCAATAGAAAAACGGGTTCTGATGTTTGTGTGAAAACAAATTTCTTCAAATTAAGTCTTCAGAATCCTATATCTGAATATGATATATGGTATTGATATCTGTATATCAAAGGCATGCAAAAAACTTTCAGTGGTCTCAGTCTATGTATATGTATATGTATATGTATATGTATATGTATATGTATATGTATATGTATATGTATATGTATATGTATATGTATATGTATATGTATTAATATAAATATTATACATTATTTATATGATTTTGAAAAAAGACCCTCACCATAAGATGACAATTCTACTGATTCTACTGACTGACCTGGCTGGGTTTCCCATTACAATAGTGAAGATATCTAACCATACTGGTAAGTGCATGTATTTAACATTGTGTCATGCATGACTCCTTCCATGGTTAAAAAATAGGTAGAATGGAGTATAGACTAGAATATAATAGAAGTTATGTGTTTCTGCAACATGACATTCTTGAGAAATGAGAAACACCCCATGCAAGCAGTAGGTCTTACGTTCTTTCTGCCTAAACACCCTCCGCTGCTACCACCCAAAAAATACAGTGGTGACAGTTTGTGGAAGAACCTGAAATGATTTTTGCTGGCAACAAGCAAAACTCAAGAGACCTATAGCTAAAAGCACTTAGATGCACTAAGCCATCCTACTTCAATTCAGTGCTGCCATCATAATTAATTCCTTCAATGCAATAAAGAAGATGTTACTTCAGGAAACAAAAGATCATGAAAGTTACTCACAAAGGACAGGTGAAAAAGCAAGGCTTCCATCAGCTTCCAGAGAGGACTATCTATAGTTTTATTCATAGCTTTATCTATGTTTAAGCTGAGTTAAAATCTCCAGTCCCTCTTCCTGCTCCCTGTATAACAACACTGAAATATGGATTCTTGGAGATTCTTGGAGATTGGTTTAGTTATTTCATAGCCCATACTATCAATGAATATTTGCAAGAAAGTAATTTTATAATTTTCCTAGGCATTAAATAATCTTACAGTTTATTCAAAAGCCTAGATCAAATGGGATCCACAAAACTGACACATTCTTAACACTGAGTCTAATAAAGACTGTGAGGAAAGGTACAGCTTTATTAGTCATACTTCTCCTTGGATGAGTTTAGACATTGTTAAGAACATGAAGAAATACAGATGAAACCTTCATACTTTACATACTCTTTTTTAGCAAAACTGCCACAGGTTTATTTCATTATTGACTCTGAACATTTTAGTAAGAAATGGTTGGGGCTGACCCGACTCCTTGTGGACCCTCACATAGCTCAACCTAGGGTAAGGAAAAAAGAGAGAGGATGAAAGGGCCTGTCAGGGAAAGAATTTTTAATTTTCAGATATTATTTTCATCAAGCACAGGACTGGATGAGACAGAATTGGATGAGACATAATAATGCAATGTCACCTGCTATATTTATTAGGCAATGCTGGAAATAACTATATTAAGTAACAAGGCATATTTTTATTTACTAAGCTGTGGAATATGGAGCCATGGAGAAAACCCTCATTTATTCTAAATAAAGATGAAATATTTTGTAATAGATTAAGTACATTTTTATTCTAGAAAATGTGGAATTCAGAACTTATGAGGGGAAACATTTTATATTTTTAGATAAGTGAATAAAATATAAAAGTACTCAGCTAAGATAATTTCTTCCTATTACCTTGGAAATCTGTTACATTAACTAAGGGAAGTCTTATTAGCTGAAAATGGGTGTGTGGCACAACTTTCCATTTTTATATGAAACTGACATTTCAGTGTATAACCGCATTGCACAGTGTAACAGCGTGGCATGACAAAATGATAAAATAGCAGCTCTCAGATGCAGAATTGAAGAAAGAAAGAAAAAAAACCAGTTGAGCTAGGAAAAATGTTGTTAGATTCTACAGCAGTTATCCCCTTTCCCTCTCCTCCCAATTTCCTTCCTCCCCAAAAAAGAAATCAATGATTTTTTCTTCTGAAGATATTCAGCAGTCCCATCATCAATGTTATTACAGGCACATGAGAGATTCTTGTTCCACTGCTTCTGGTAAGGAATGAAATGTTTGCTTGATGTATTGAAATTTTTAGCCTGTTTTTCTATGCATTTTTTTTATTCCTGACTTTTAATCTAGCAGCTCTCATATTTTCCAACCACAGAATGATTTTCAAACACTCATTCTTTCTAGATCAACACAGGCACAGGACACTGACATTTTGCAGATTTTCCTTTTAAACTTCATAAGCCAGCTAGACCACTTTTCACGGCAATATGAATCACAAATATGAAAATTTGTGAATTTCTGGGTTGAACAGAATTTTGAAGTCAAGAGAAAAGCCCATTTTTAATTCAGGCTAATATTATAATGGAAAAACAAGGATGAGGTTAATATTGATGGCAACTTCGCAATGAAACTTTACAGATTTTTTTTTTCCCCCAACTTCCTTTAAGATTCAGTTAAGATCTGTTTTCTTCAGCAGTGTAGGATTAGGACCAACACACATTAACAGTCTTAACTCACTGTGCAAGGAGCTAGTAAAAGATATCTGTACATGGCAGATAGCCAATACTTACAGAGTGGATTACTTTAATGTTTAAGGTGAAAATCTAATTTTTTTCCAGCTTCAGAAAATGCATTTTGTAGTGCTGGAAGTTATTTATTTGTTGAAATATAGGACTAAAACAACAACACTGCAAGAAATTTCCGCAAAGTCATATATATTTCCACTTTTTCCTTGGGGGGAAAAAAAACCGTCACCATATTCCTAAATTTGATGCACACTCTTCACAAAGAATGTTTTATACACTGAACAGCTGTCCCAGCACTTTCTCACAGCAAAATTGCAGTGCCATGGACAAATGAAACTCTTAAAGAAAAGTAGTTTAGAGCAGAGGGGTGTCTGTACAAAAAAATAATTAGTTTGAGCTTGTCCAAACCAGGCTGTATTAAAGCAATGAGGTCTTGAATACTTTGTGGTTCCATGGAATTGCATGAGTTTCCCCTTCCATGAAGTGCTATTGGCTCAAAAGTATTCTATGAAAGAACCACAAAAAAATAAAACTGATATTTATTTGCTTCAGATGAATCTCCAGCTCAGGTAACAAGTATAACACAATTCTTAAGTTTAATGTGCTATCTTTCAAATTTCTGCATGTAATCATCTTTATATCAGGCTGTATTACCAGATATATGATATATATGTGTCTGGGGAGGTTTAGGTTGGATATTAAGGAAAGGTTCTTCACCCAGAGGGTGGCTCAGCACTGGAAGAGGCTCTGCAGGGAAGTGGTCACAGCACCAAGCCTCACAGAGTTCAAGAAGGGTCTGGACAATACTCTCAGGCTCAGGGTGTGACTCTTGGGGTTATACTGTGCAGGGCCAGGAGCTGAACTCAAGGAGCCTTGTAGGTCCCTTCCAACTCAGGATATTCTATGATTCTATATTTAGGAGATCAGCAAGAAGGGAAAAATAGGGGAAAACGTGCTACATGTTGAGCACATTTTTTTCAATTTACCATTATTCAAAACACTCAGAGTGTGTTTTGCTAACTTTTTGCTAACACATTTTGGAAAAACTTGATTTTATTAACTGATTTAGCTTTTTTTTTTTTTTTTTCAATGCTATTGACATAATTCATTCATATTGGTTAGTCACCTTCCAGAAAGAATAAATTTCTGAATTTCTGAAGCTATGAGACATTTTAAGAAAGTAGGTATTTTTAAATATACATACATGCATATATGTACACATAAATATATATTTGTATGCATATAAACAAAAAATACAAAAGCTACATGAGAATGAGAGATCTTAGTTTTACCACATTTGTTACTATTAGCTCAAAGCAATTCAGACATTTTTCCTGTTTTATTTTTGTTGTATTTTAGAAGTATAAACTAGATCTGAAACTGCAAAATTTTTCAAAAACCAGAAAACCCAGTTCTGTTCTGCTCTAAATCATTATCTCACTGAACTGTTTTATGCCTTTTTGATCAACAGTAGTTCATTCATTGTCCTGGCCTTCCCTCTTACACATTGTCTCAGCATATATGCAACTAAAATTCCATTCACAGGACACAAGGTATCATAATCTCAAACCAAATCCATAATCTGAAGGAAGGCCTGAGGAAAATTGCTCTCATGTGTTGATTTACAAGAAACTCAGCATGACCCAGCCATGTACATTCCTAGCCCAAAAGGCCAGTCATGTCCTGAGCTTCATCCAAATGAGCATGAGGGAGGGGATTCTGCCCTTCTATTCCACCCTGGTGAGACCCCACCTGGAACACTGCACCCAGCTCTGGGTTCCTCTCTACACGAAAGGCATGGACCTGTTGGGGTGAGTCCAGAGGAGGAAAAATGATCAGAGGGCTGAAGCATATCTGGAGTTAGCTGTTCAGACTGAAGAAGAGAAGGCTCTGGGGAGACGTTATTGCAGCCTCCTAGTACCTGAAAGGGTGAGAAGGACAGAGAGGGACTTTTCACAAGAGCCTGTAGTAATAGGGCAAAGGGATTTTCTTTAATTTGAGAGTTGATTTAGATTTGATATTAGGAAGCAATTCTTTACTGTGAGGGGCATGAGACACTGGAACAGGTTGCCTGCAGAAGCTGTGGATGCCCTGTCCCTGGAAGTGTTCATGGCCAGGTTGAATGGGCCTTTGAGCACCCTGGCGAAGTGGAAGGTGTCCCTTCTCGTGGCCAGGGGAGTGGTAGTAGATAATCTTTCAGGTCCTTTCCAAATCAAACCATTATATAGATTTTATGATTTTAAATGTGCTTTTTACACAAATATCATCCAGAAATTTCCTAAAGACATTATAATTCAAGTTATTGGCAACTAGACATCTATAGCACTATTGTTCTAATAAATAAACTAACGAAGTGCTGCATCTGAATTCTCATCCATACTATAGTCAAAAAGAAAATACACTGCATGACAATACAAGCAATAGACTCAAAATCTTGGAAACTATAGTTACTTTTTTCTAGTTCAAGGGAAGCCTACCTGACCTGTCACGGCCATTTGTATAGTTCATCTGTTCAGAGGCATAATGCTTTGAGATCACATATGGTAATTTTGTAATTTTCTTTTATATTTTTAAAAGGATTACCTTCTGACCCCCTAGAAAATTCTCCATTTCCTCCTTACATTCAGATTATTTTTGTATTTTCTTCTTTATCCTCACTTCAACAGGTCTTCACTGACATGCTTTGTACAGTAGGACAATCTAGGGTAGTTAAATTTCAGGAGAAAGGTAATTGAATTCTAATGAGCAAGTGGGATCAGCAGAGATAATTTCAGGTTATAAAAGATGAGTTTTTCACTTTCAAACTAGCAGTGTTGAAGCTAAAGTCAACTATTTGAGTTCCAAATTTCTATGAATGTAAGAAAAAAACTGAATTCCTGCTCTTTGGACACCTGTATTACACCAGCTAGCAAGGACCATCATTCCTTATGATGATATCATGTGCCTACCTACAGATGCTTCCTATGGCCCTCAGAAACACAGCACATGAAACAACATGAGTTCCAGTTCTGACAATCTTTATTTCTAGTGCTATATATTTTAAATATATTTCTGCAATTACAGAAACATTGTTGAGTATAGAAATATACCCAAATACCCAGAGACTAGTACTTTCTCAGTGTTCAGTCGAGGATGTTTGGGACATACTGCATAAGGATGGCACATTTAGATAAAACAGCTGAGCTTGTTCAGCTGTTAGCTTCTTTTATAGATGTGGGGCCTTGTCTTTCTTCCCAGCTTTGTCATTTTTTTTTTCCCACACATTTTTACTACTTTGGCTCTTCTTCTGATGCCTCAAGTAAGCCTAAAGAAAATTATTTGCTCTCCTCCTCCCACCCACTGTCAGCTTAGTGAGATAAACTGGCATGAATATTAAGTACTCCAGAAGCATAAAGGAGCTGTAAAGAAAAAACGTACAAAGGCAGGAAGAGTATTTAGTCAGGGTTGGGAAGGAAGAGTGGGCTGTAGGGCAGTTCTACCTGTTGTGCAGATAAGTTTTTACACTGATTAAGCTTTCCTCGTCTCAACACCCACATACATGTGCATAAAAGTTATCTGGGTCTTATCCAAATAAAGACAATGAAAATTGCAGCTATTTGATGTATCTAAAATCAAGTCACTTGCACCTGTGGCTTTAGGTAGTCATGACCAACACCTTTTCATCTACACTGTAATTGCTTTAAAGTATTGATAAAGCAGTCTGATGCACTTCTGTTCCCTACAACAAAGATTATCATTCTTCTCATTTGTAGAGAAAGAGAAAGGGATACATTCAAACAAGCTTTTAGGCAGAACACATTATGGCACTTGAAATGACCTTTGAAAATCATTAGTGAACCAGTTATCAACACTTAAAGTTTCATTTCTCTCACCATATCTGGCTTATCCTTCTCTTTTTTTTTTTTTTTTTTGTACAAATAACTTTGCTAATTATCATTAAAAACATTTACTCTGAAGTGTAAAATGCTATACTGCTGATTAGAAGGCATGTCAGTACAGTATGTCTTTTCTTACCAATTCGAAGACTCAATTTGCAGTATGACCCTATACCCCTATTATGTCAGTAAAAGGCTCATATATGAAGAAATGTTTTCCTATTAGCATTGATTAAGAAGTTCCTAGCAGCTAGTATCGATGCACTATCCCAGATATTAATTTTTCTATGCTACACTACCCAGACTGGTGATGTTAATTGTTTATACACTAAGACAAAGAAATACATTAGCCATTGAGAATAGTTATGCTGAGGCTTCTTAGCTTTATTATAGAGCCTGTAAATCTTCTAACTCTAAATGCACACAATACCACAGAAATATTTCAGACCAGATTCTCTGCAGCAGTAAATCAATAGAGCTCTACTGAAATCAATGGAGCCAGCGTGATTTACAGTAGCTCAAGGTCTGCCCTTTTGATTGCACCCAGTGATATAAGAGACACAAGAGGGTTATTACAGTAATATTCAGGAATATATTTTCCAGTAAATTACAGTTCTTTAAAGATAGACTGGGGAAACATGCATAGGTGTTGCACTATGACACAGAGGACTAGCAGGGTCTGCATGCATTTTTTCACTCAGACTTAAGCTAACTGTAGGTAGGCACCAAACTAAGCACCAGAACTAACCTGGGTCTTGTTCCTGCTACAGCCCATTAAAATATTTACATTTCTCCTGTTCTGCCTACTCAGATGAACATAAAAAGTGCTTTGGGAAATCAATTTCTCCTCATTGCAAATGAACCCATGCTGCAGACATGCAACTCCCAGGCTGACAGAGGACTTCTATCACCAGCTGCGGTGCTGAGCTTCCTCTGTCCTTTCCAGAGGCAAAGAAAGGCAGCTATGATCTCTCCTCATCAGTCTCTATAGGTGAGTCTAAACTTTTGCTCTCACTGGCAGTGCGGGGTGATGTCTGCGGATTTTAGCTTTTATGTTTTTCAAATCCTGTACTGCATTAGTGTATAACTCTAAGCTCCATATAGTTTACCATCCTCACATTTTGGTTAGGCAAAACAATCCCTCTAAGCTTGAAATTCAAGGACACTCTACTGCCCTGAAAAGTATAAACAAAAGTGAGTTGGAAGGAGAGCAAACTGGGGGTATAAGACTTCATTACCTGAAGCTGTAAATGGAGGATTAACCTCTGATAGGAAATGGACCAAACATAAAATTGTCTGAAAAACCTGTGACTGTCATCCATCTTGGGTGCAGCCCCTCTCAGAGGTTTTTGACTGCCCAAGATGTACCTATTGAAGGCCTTTAATAAATACCTACTTTTTATTCTCTTAATCTTGTCTTAATCTTTGTTCTAGGTAGCCACTCCAAGGTATCAAGGGGATCCTTAATTTCAACACTTTAAGCACCTAAAGCCAGCAAATTAGCCATCCAGTAACTTGAGAATGTTTGTTGGATAAGCACAAAGGCTTAGGAGACTTTGAAATTTGTATTATTTCACTCTTAAAACCAATGTAAATGTAGAATAAATTAAGAGTAGAGTAGACCCTGTTATGTACTCATACTTGTAGTTTAGTTAAATGATATTTCTGCTTTTGAGGATCTAACTAGCTACTTACTGCTTTCAGAACATTCCTTGGAAAACTAAAGGCACTGGTGAATACATTTGAGATATGGCAATGTAACACAAACTCATGGCTCTGCTGTTCATTCTTCATATAGCTTTATTGCTTAGAAGCAGACAGAATCCAAATATATTACTGCAGGTATTCTTCTTAGGAACGTTGCCAAATGGCTTTAAGTGACTGTAAGCCTGCTTTGCTGTCCAGGCCATATCTTTCTTGTGGCTGATTAAATGACCAGAGATCATCTTAAAAACTCTCATTACAAAAGGCTTTAAAATATATTAAATAGAGAGGCATGACATAAAATGTGCCCACAGTACTGCAAAGTTAACCATAGTGGAGTTTTTAGATTTGGGTTTGGTTTTTTCCCTTGTAACATTAACATAACTGCCCTGAGTTAGAAACATAAATAGAGCAAAATGTGAGAAAAGAGATAACATTTTTCCTATAGCTGGAAAAAGAAAACTAAGACCCTCTGTCAATCACAGAATCTCTGTGTAGAGTTTGACAATGTATGATATAAAAAAAAGAAAGGGCTCTAAGGAATATTGACTAGAAATGGTCAACATAAAAATAACATAAAATAAAACATAAAAATAAAAATAAAAATTAATTTAGAAGACTTTCAGCTCAGGTGAAAGCACTGCTTCTGGAACCAAACACTTGACACTCTATAAACTTACAGGTGACTTTGGAACTTTGCTTTTGTAAACAATTTGGCTGTTTAAAATTTTTAAAAAAATAAGGGATTATTTCCTCCTTTGTTAATGAGCCTTCCACATCTCTTACCACACAACTTGACAAGATTAGGGATTGGAGAGACAATGTTTAATTACTTTCACAAGCTGTTTAATGTTTGCAAAGACTGCTTAGAACTGTGGATGAAAAGAGAATAATTATCACTTAATTATATAATCTTTAAAAAAACAAGAACATATTTAATCTTTGAACCATATGTATACCAGATAACACAATACTATTGGGCTCAAAAACCCTCAGAAATCACTTATAGTTGAATACCTGATATCTGTTGCATCAGTTCATTGCATTAATACAAGTGCACTAGAACAAAAAAGACCATGTGCAGGCTCTGTGGTATGTTATGCTCTGTTAAAACTTAATTTTCTTGGTAAGTACTATGTACTGGAAAAAAAATACAGCCATGGAGAAAAGGAACAGACTTTACACCCTAAAGTTACCAATGGAAAAGTAAGTTACATTGGTTTAGTGGATAAAGAAGAAATTAAATATTCTCTTTTATTTCTTACACTGATTCAAAAATCAATGTCCCTGCTATATTCTTCAATATCATTTTGAAGAAGACATTAAAAGAAATTCACTGATGTTTTCTTTTAAAGCTGAGGAGACAGGCTCATAAAAGTATAACCATTTAATGTATTGCTAATTGCAAAGGTTCTGCCTTTTGTTTGGACAGAGATATGTAAACATAGTAATTCATAAATTCAAATGTTCAGGTAAATAATTTGCACTAAATTATAAAATTCTGGTAATTCTACCACAAGACAGTACAGGACCTTGAAAAATATGCCCTAAGAGACGTTCTTGAAAACAGGACCTCTGTAGCATTGCTAAGGCTGAACTTCTTGAACTGGTGTTGGGGTTAGGAGAAAGAGGAGGAAAAAGAAAAGAAAAGAAAAAGTATTTCCCAGACAGGACATAACTTGCTTAATTCCAGTCAGCCTAATTATTATTATAATTTTTTTGTTTGTTTTTTGTTTGTTTGTTTGTTTTGCTAGCAAGTCTTAAGGTGTGTTCAGTCCATTCTACAGAGTAATTTTAAAAATTTAATATACACTTGTACCTTTATGTGAGTTAAAATAGCAAGACTCTATTACAGAATAAGCTAAAATATGAGAGATGTGAATTTTGGCACATATTTTTGGCATGAACACTGTCATTAAGATATGAAAACACAGGTATATATTTAACTATAAAGTCAGTGATAGTGTACATTCATCTTATAGTAAAGAAGTACATTAAATTGTGATGTGTTGACCCCAGTCAGCAGCTAGACACCCCCACAGCCACTTGCTCAC
The DNA here is from genome assembly GCF_001522545.3 of Parus major. Taxonomy (NCBI): domain Eukaryota; kingdom Metazoa; phylum Chordata; class Aves; order Passeriformes; family Paridae; genus Parus; species Parus major. The sequence goes on from NC_031769.1 coordinate 84,136,479, forward strand.
TATTCCACTTACTCCAGCAGAACAGGGGACAGAATAGGATGAGGGAAAGCAGAAAAACTTGTGGGACTAAAATGTAGTTTATAAATGTAGGAAAGATGGTGGATGGGTTTGCAAAAGCAAAACCACTCCCACAAGCTGACAGATGCTCAGTCAGTTTCTGAACAATGGACTTACAGGAAGAGAGAACCCCAACCCTCATTACCCTGATTTGTTGCTGGATGTGATATTATATGGTATGGAATATTTTTCTGAAATTTTTTTCCCCACTCATCTTCTTTCCCCTCTCCCATCCCACTGTGACTGAGTTTTGCAATTTCTCAGTGTTCCTTTTCCTTTGCCTTTAGGCCCACACATGAACATCCTGATCTCTTCCTTTACCTTCTCTCTATCAAACCTCCATCAGGCATGTCCCAGGAGCTTAGAGTGGAGCATCTGGAGTTCTCTCTCTGCCTCAGCTCCTTGGCAGTCCATGGTACTCAAACAGGTGAAGACATTAGTTTTCTCAATGATAGTGTTATTATAGGATTTAGGGTGTTGGTTTTTTTATTTTTCCCTGAATATATGCTTTTTGGGATATGCTTATTCTTTGCTTGCTGCAAAATCTACTACTGCCATGAATAAAATTTAATATATCACTAGAAACAGTGGACTATATTCTTCATTTCTGCATGGAGTCAGGATTTTTAATTTAAAATAATATATTTATTTTTTTTATGTAGTGCAACATTTGCATCTGGGGGGTTCATCAGTAAAGACTGCAATACTTCTATTTGCATGGTGTCAGTGGAAGGCTGGCTTTCACAGCTGCGTTCACACTGGTAGGGATTCAAAATCACACACATAACTGCCTTATGTCCTTGCTCTGATTTTCCGATAGCATACTGTCTTAATTTTACCAGTAATCTTATAAGTACATCTTCAGAGTCTGCAAAAGTAAGTGGCTGAGTTTTTTCCCATCCCAGTCACTCTCTGAGTCATTTAGTCTCCTGGTTTCTGAAAATATATTTTTCCTGCATCATAACCATTACCTTTCATACTGTAAAATCCTCTACATTTTTTCTTTCCCCTCCATTCCTGAGTAATTTTCATGGATCAGGACAGAAAACACATGCTTTTGGTGTTTACTCATCCCAGTCGAGTACTCTAAACTAATATATCCTGTCAATACTTTCTACTTCTACATACTTGAGATGCTTCCACTTCCTTTAGAGACAGCTAACAATACTGCAGGCCTTTCTGTCAGTCATTCCTACTGAAATGATATAAAAAAAAGAAAGGGCTCTAAGGAATATTGACTAGAAATGGTCAACATAAAATAAACATAAAATAAATTAAATACACATCTCTGAAGTGATTGGGACACTACCTTCCCAAATGGAACATGCAAATGTAAATTCACATTATCTCAACAGAAATTTAGCACTCCCACCAGGCAGTACTGTATTTTCTGAATGCTTGATGAGTATCTTCTTTCCTTGTTATACATTTTTTATAATAAAAATAAAAGGAAAACCCAAGTAACCAATAAGATCATTCTGTTACCCAGAAAAAAAAAAAAAGAAAAGAAAAAAAAAAGAGAAGAAAAGATACCTTGAAAACTTGTAAGTTAATCCATAAATATAAGGGCTTTGAGTCTTCTTCATTCACTATACCAAACAAAAGCCTTATACCTCTGTACACCTCAGAATATTGGAGACAACCACAGACAGATATGGTCAGATAAGAACAGATATGTTCAGCCACAAATCTTTAACAAAGCAAACAGATAAATTTGGTGTGTTTACATCAAAAGAACATAAGTTCTACTAGACTAGAGAGAGATTGAGCTGGCTTAGTATTCTGACTTAAATACTGGTCATAGGAAGGTGTTTAAAACACAAAAGAACCAGAACCAGTGAAGGACATTTCACATTTATATGTACGCCCTACCAAATATTTTCCATATGATTCATTTATAGAGTAGGATGTATATTTAGTACTTCTATGAAATACGTGGCATCAATTCATATTTAATATCCTTAAATGTCTTTCTCTATCATGCTTTTGTCCAGTAATTTCTGGGTCTAGGTATCCTTTCACTGTCTACAACACTCCCAGAAAATGAGCTCCGGAGCTCCACTGTGTGAAGAACCATCTCCTCTGTTTTGTCTGAATCTAACTCAGCCTAGTTCTGTCTCATTACCCAAACCCCAATTTATTTTAAGGAGTCTGAAATAAGATTTTCATTATTTTGCTATATATGTGCAGTTAGGGTCTTTCATTATTATCTATCAACTCATCTGATGCTGAGAATCCATTTGTTAACCCTTGTGTGTGAGATTGGTTTGGGAGGAACAGATGCAAATGAAATTATGATGTAAGTGTTCCATTTCTGAGCCAAAGTGCCCTGTGCTGTGGTACCTGAACAGCTCGTGAGCAAGCACCAGCAGGTGGGAATGCCAGGAAGATAAAAACAAAGCCTCCCATCTTAGTCTCCAAATGTATCATAGACGTCTAAAATTTCCTGAGTCTTATATCATAGATTTATTGCTTAGATGTGCAGTGTAAAAATATACAGTTCTCACACATCACCTGCAGTCACACAAACAGCTCGTTGGGCACAGCTAATGATATGAACTACATTTGTCCAACTGTATCTTAATGTGACATCAAATTAATGTGTATCTTGGGTTAATCTACACAACAGGAATTGCAAGTCTATAAAACCATGTTCCTTCAAGAAGATACTTCTGAAAACACAAGTAACAGTCCAAACTGCTGAATAAACAAAGGCATTATCAAATCTATGTCAGAGCTTTTCCAAAGGAATGAAAATAAATATTTTATAAAATACATCCACAGGATATGCTGCATCTACAAATAAAATTCCAGCTCAGATTTGGGGGACATAAAAATTATATTGCAGCAAAGGGCTTACTCTCTTAGAAAATAAGGCCTAAAAACTGTCCAGCTACAATGAAACAATGCATTATTAGTCCCAAATGCATCCATCATAAAATAAACCTGCTCAGCTTTGAGTATATAGCTGTGTAATTAACAATGAAAGAAAACCACTTTTAGGTTGTGACTGCTACAAGTCCAAGAACACTATAAATGAAATATCTTAATATCTTGCTATGTTAATCCCAAAATATTGTAATGTATAAATACAACTGTACATATCTTTCTATGGAAGTGAACCTTCCATTATTTCCTTCACTTACTAACTATAACCACTTTGCAGACTATGTTGCTAGCCTCTAAAAACCAGCAGGTTTTACTATGCCTTTAAAGTTGACCCTTTCAGAGAATAAGGATGTCAAAATTGAGTTTACCAGTAATATAGCTAATCTACAAATTCCAGTTTAGAATACAAGATATCTTCTGAGATCAACTTCCCCAAAGTGAAATAATTAGAAATTAGAAATTAGAAAAGATATTCTGAAATCAGACTACATTTATTAACACAGTCACTTTTCTTCTTCTTCATAAGCATACAAAAATTCAGTAGAACAACATCAGCTAGATTTCTTTCTCCATAATAAAAATACTCCTCACAAAAGTAATACCAGATATTTTTTGGTTACTTAGTGAAAAAATAAAGACATTGACAAATAATCCCTTGTAAAGGCTATAAAATACAGAAACATAATTTTGTCTCTTAAAGTACTTTTACATTGATCCTTGAATTTGAAATTACTTTGGAGGATATTTCAGAGAGATATCACTGTCTACTTGCCCTATTCCCCTAATAAGTATTTATTCTTGGCCAGAGTTAGAGATACAATGATAGGCTTTGGTCTGACACAGCCAAGCATTCTTAGAGTAGGTTCTGAAATTCTTCAATTCATTGGTACCCCACACTGAAGCAATTACAGAGTTTAACAGATAACTTCAAAAATACTGAGCTTATTCCCAATTAAGAAATTCCTTTCCCATCTAATGATTTTCTTTTGGAATCTCCTTGTTGTTCAGAACCTGCAGAGTTATCTGCTTTATATTTGATATTCTTGTAGATCTTGATGTTTTGTGACCTGAGATTAGTGGTTTGAAAGGAAAGTAGGCAAATATCTTCCTCTTTCCTCTCTATTTCACTTCAGAATAAGCTTATTCTTTCACAGAATTTTTTTTTTATTTATAACAAGAGACGATAGCATGGTGAAAAGGTCCAAGTCTCTTGGCTGTTGAATGAATGAGGGGGAAAAAGAGGCAAAAGGGGAATCTGAACCTGACAATACCCCTGGGGAAGTTGCTGAACTTACTTCCTTGTCTTAATGGATCCATCTTTTCTTCCATCATAAATTTATGAAGACGTTCATTTCAGAACTAGCACAGGCATCCCTGAACAGAGCTTCAGATGTCAGCCTCTTTCTTGCCCTTTCAAGATGTTTTTTTCCCCAAAAGCTTCAGGCTTTCGACACATATGTCACGTAAGACGGTAAACAGCAAATCCCTCCTCCACCTCTTACAAGGCTGGAAAAGGTCAGCCTATTACATACTTGGTGGGACAAGAGGAAATAAGCCAAACCTCTCCTTTCTTAGTTGTCTTCTTTGAGTGCATTGGAGGACTCCTAAGTCTTTTTCTTCCTGCCCTTTGAACCTTTGCCATGGGGATCCTCATGGAGCTGGGTGCTTGTTTTTTATTTCTTAATTAAATTTTTCCCTCTATGAACTAATAAATTTCCCAATCATTCTTTCATACCTTTAAGGAGAATGAGAGAGGAATTCTTTACAGAAGCAAGAGATCTTCTTATTCCCTTTGTATTTTTAAGATAGAAGATGAATGCAACGATAACTGTACACATCCAGCAATCATTACTCTGTGTGTATATGTCTTTGTACACACACACTGAGGTTATCTCTGTTCTGAGATTACTTAAAACACCCCAATTTGTCTACACCAATGAGAAATTAATCTTCCTCCTATTCATTACTTCATAACAGAATGCCAACTGCCACAATATCATAATTGAATCATAATAACAATAAAAAAATAACAATCATAATATTGCATCTGTTTTGCAACAATTTGAATACTTTCATAGAAATGATACCTTACACCTGGCATTTCAGGATGCCCTGTGGTGCTTTCTTTTGGGAGAAACCTGCACTGAGGATCAGGAAGGGCAAGAAAACTGGTGCTATTTACTGCATGCAGTCCTGTGAACACCCTTCTCTTTCCTTGGCAACTTGTTTGACAGCATTCCTGTCATTGCTGGGGGAGCCACATTTGAAATTTGCATTGACTGTTCTGATGGTGTTGCTATTTTATTGCAATGGTGCCTGAGAGAAAATGCTCAAGAAAAATAGTTTGGATTTTTTTTTCAGACAATTTCCAAACAAAATTTGACAAGGTACGATTGAAGAGTAGCAATTTTTACAAAAAAATGCTAAAGTCAGTTCTTCCATCTTCATCCTATTCAATTTTTCTCAAACCACAACATGTAACTAGAAAGATGGCAGTGTAAAAATAGGTCAACATATGGAAAATCTCATTTACTGAAAGTGAGTACATGTGCTACTTGATCAATGGGAAATTGTGCAAGAAAACAAAAATATAGTGGGAGCAAGTATAAGACTATTTTCTCTAAAATGGACATCTGAAAATGTATTCACTTAACCTAAAAGAGTGAGCATCAGCCTGCCTCTAGGTAACTGTTCACTTATCTAGAAATGTCAGTTTTCAGAACCAAATCTAAACAAAGGTATCTAAAAAAATAACAAAGGCATTCTCAAAAGGATGTCCATAAACCATTTACCTGATTCTAACAGTGTTGTGCACTGTTGCAGGAAAGATCCCAGTTCAAATTCCCTGAGCACTTCCTAGGTTTTTTTGTTTTAATGAAAATTGTGGGTTATTTACAATGTGGAGGAGAAAAAAAGCATTCTCAGCTAGTGTAGATTCTTATTTTCTTTCTTATATGCAAAAGAAATTAATAAACCACATTAAGTTTCTCCCAAACACCTTCAAATACAGAATTTTTTCTGATGTTGTTTCAATTTTCCCTTTTACAAACTTGAAAGCCTGATTTGTTCTGGTATCATTACAAAACAATTCTGGCTAGACAGTAAAGCAGTTCTGTTTCCTTACATAAGAAGCAATGTAACTACTTACAGAAAGTCACAGAGAAATAAAACCTGTAGCTGCACATAGGTACAGCTAAAGCTTCAGATGGAAAAAAATCTTCACAGTTTTAGTGTAGCTCAGGGATCCACACTCCCTCCTCACCAGCAAGCATTCAGCAGGGATATTCCATAGGTATCAGAGAGTCATACAATTTCACCCAGTCATTGCAGAATAGCTGTCTTAAAACAATATAGTATAATCTTTAATTTTACATAGTAATAAAAATAAATAGTGCAAAAAAAACCCCAACTCAAAGCAAAATAAACAAACATACAAAAAATATAGATATATTTTATCTATCTGTAGATATACCATCTATATCAGCTTTAAGCTGATTATTTTTCAGCATATATTCTGCAATATATTTTTGCAGAAAATAAATCTTCTTCTTTGTACTAACTCAGTTACTTTCTCTAAGTTATTTTGATACATGTTCCTTGCAGAAAATATGTTACTATGTCAAAAAATCTCTTTAGCAAATATTGATAACTCAGTTAAGTAACTTCAGAAAATGATTTATTTTCAATTAAATAACTTTTTTTTCTAGTAATGGTTTTACATATTCCTTTAAAATTTATTTAAAAATATTTGAAAAATTAAATTGAAAAAAGTTTAAATAAGTCTTTACCACTTAGATTGTCTCTTCCAAAAGAAGCAAGTTAGAATTGATCTGAAACAGTGTTACCAAGTCAGAAGCTTTCTGGTTCAGTGTCAAATTACACATTAATCACAGAAGCTAGACAACCCCTGGACAGGCGAAGTATTTTAAGCCCTAAACCTTCATCCCTGCATATTTCCATCACCAGAGACAAAATCTGACAATGTTACTGTATCAATCTCTTAACAGAAAATCTGCAACCAGACTCAAGACCATATACCAAAGGTAATAGACACATAAACACATTAGTTTTCACACATACCAGATCAAGACATAAATATTTTAAGAAAAAGAGGATCATTTATCCCCCTTAAGAGATTTTTCCTCTTAGTTGTTGTAATGCCCTGGCCTGTTTGGTGGGTTCGGAGAAGGTAGTTTGATGTACTCTGGGCAGTGTATGGGAGAAACAACAAAATTCTCAGGAGGTCCAACAGAAAATGTTTTACTTGCAAACTTCAGAGCATTAAGGTAGAGTAAGCTACTTGGCAAATTTTAAAACAACTTCCCAACAAAGCAAGGCATTTCACAAATTTTAACGCAGCAAACTTTAACTTTTCCAGATACAACAAGGCCCTTACTAAGGCATTGACTGGAAGATTTAGTCTGGCTCACAAGATATTTTGTGAAGAGGTACTTGGGAAAGAGAAAAAGAGAAAGGAAAAGAAGACAAAATGGTATACAGCCACCACCCTAGGACGCAGCGTGGTCTCAGATGCTTTTGAATCCAGGGTAGCTGAGCACAGCACTTGACAGGTGTCACTGTTCTTTTATCTGCTCTGGTCCACTGAGGCTTCCCCACAGGCATGGGGCACGCCTGCCCTTTAATGTGTCCCACAGGACCCCCATGGTCAGTGGCACTATTTTGGGATTACCAAGACATCAGTCAGACATTTTGGGGCAGGCCATGCAGTCGGACACTGCCATTTCGGTCTGGACCAGTGTCTGACTAAGGCTCAAGGGGGAAGAGTGGAACAGTGCACACTAAGTGAGATTTCACGGGAAAAACCTTGTGGTCACAGTACTGATGGATGGTTATAGGCTCCTCGGGAAAAATAGGCAGGACAGATGTCTATTTTGGACACCTATTTTATACCGAAGTTCCCTGCCAGAAGCCTTCTCCAGCATGGGTTTCTCAAGGATGTGGTAGCAGCTTCAGCCGTTCAAGAAGCCCTTGGACAATTCTGTAAGATGCATGATTTAAATTTTAGGTTGTCCTGTGTGAAGTTAAGAGTTGGACTTGATGATCCTCATAGGTCTCTTTTGACACAGGATCTTCTGTGATTCTATTCTATGATTCTATACCTTTTTTTTGCATTTTTGTCTCTCCTTTTGCTAGTCTTTTGATGATGTTAAACATCACTTCAGGAGCCCTGAGGAAGGCTAAAATAATGAACAGATTTATTTGAACTATAATACAAAACAAAAAGATTATATGCAATTCACCTTGAAAGTACAACCCATTATTATTCTTTTTTAATGGCTATTTAAAAGTTTTTTTAAAAAAATAGAAAGCTACTGAAGTAATATTTTCACCTTTAGACATCGTCCTAAAGAAAGTACTATGTTTGAAAAATTGTCAGAAATTCTATTTTCCACTTTCATTGTGAAATTAAGAGAGCTTTTGCATTTTGAACTCTACCCACACACTGCAGCAGCAGTCCCCTGGATTGTTCTGAGCCTTAAATAGGTATGCTTTGGAGAAAGTAGAAGAAAAAAAATCTTTCAAAAGATCCCACGCTAATGACGCTCTAAACTTTTAAGAAGTTTTCTTTCCATATTTATTGAAGCTAGGCATTTAATTTTGTACTCATGGGTCCCAATGTATTCATAGTTTCCTACAGGAGATTTGGATATTTCTTTGCTTGGACAATTGTGGCTGTAATTATCTATTATCCCAGCAGCCTGAACCTTTTTGTGAGCACATATTATTAGTTGGTGGCAGTGCTCAAATGTTATCTGACATTGGCAAAGAACAATCTCTGGGCCTAGCTTTTCTTCATATATGCCAGAATGTGAATCAATAATAGATCTTCAGAACTCAAAAAGTCTACCCCAGAGTGAGATTGGAGTAATGAGGGAAAAATCAGACTCCTCAGTTTGAAATTGTCTTATTAGAGAAACTAGTTTGTACTTAAAAGTGAAAAGTTTTATTTTATTTTTTACCTCATCTGTGAAAACTGTGGGTCTGATGATGAGGGTGAACAGGGCCAAATATAGTCATAGTCCCACCAAAAGCGATGTGGTGGACTTCAACACTTCATCTAGTGCCTCTAAGTGCTAAGCAAGTGTCACACTGGATGGCATAGCATTTACCCTGTCAGCAAGTCCCAGCTGAGAGGTCACTGGAACTTCACATTTTGTGGCTCCATTTCAAGACATTTAATGTTGTCAGTTTCATCAGGGAAGGGGCACTTCCCTAGGATGGAAGAGGCACTCTCCACACCTGGTGAGTGCTGTGCAGTAATGCACATGTAGTCAGTCCACTACCTTGTCTAAAACTGTATGGCTGCCCAGCTTCACAGAAGTCCATGGACCTCCTGCACAATCATAGGATGGCAGTTCACAAAACTTCCAAATTGCGATTCCATTGTGTGTATTCTGTTTCTTAAACCTAGTCTGTGCCTAATCTGTAGGGAATACTTAAAGGACAAGCTTTGTCAAATTGCTGCAGCTTGGTCATGTATAGTTTCTAGTAATACTGAACAACAGACCTCCTAAAATCACCAATGTTCATTAGTCACTTATGAAGAACTGGCTAATAAGACTGAGAGTAGAGCAAGCTGTCTCTTCCCTTCAGACTTCATCTCCCTCACAGGTCCTGCTCTATAAAGGATATTTCTTTAGAAATAAAGGGTTTTCAACAGCACAGTGAACTATGAAAATGCAAATTCAAAAAAATACTTATCTTTATGTCCAAGACTGAGTTAACATAAGCATATGTACATTTTTCTGTCCTCTTACATTTTTCACTGACAATGAACCACTGATCCTTTGGGACCTTTTCCCTATGTTCACTTTAGCACCACTGAATTGTAAATGCCTAGAAAAATATAGAGAGAGCTTGTTCGTATTTATGATATATTCTGTTAGAGTTTAAAAATGTGGCATCTTGAAAATGCAGTGGAAACTTAAATTTCAGATTTATGATAGTAAAATTAATATCCTTATTTTGTGTTCTATATTAACTGAATTCATTAGGAGATTTCTGAGTTTGAATATGAAAAAGTTGCACAAAAGTATGAGAACACAGTGGCTGCATAAGTTTAATAACAGGATATTAGTGTGGAAATGCTCTCATTGCTTTCTCTGGTTTTGGCCCCTTTTAACTGATGTCAGTTAAGACAAATCACAGTCAGTCATTAGAAATGCAAATAAGGACCCTATTTAGAAGTATTAAGACACTATTTCCTACCTTGTTTTCTGAAATCCCAAACCATCAAAATCCCACTTGCTGAGTGCTTGATCCCATAATCAAACTGTTTTTTAAAATGAATTTCAGGAGTCCACACAAGTGTTAATTCATTTAATGGAATTAAGTTGTGTAAAGTGTAGAACACCATGACTCTGAATTGACTTATGAAAAAGACAAGTGTTGCAAGGGATGTGGAATGAAAAATTGACTTTGCATCTCAATTTAACTCAATATCACGTAACTTCATTTTAAAATTTCCCCTCCCTTTCTTCACAAAAAGGCCCCATTTAGCTATTATGTAGCTGTAATATTTTTCAGAAAAAAAAAATCAGAAAAAATAAAACACTAAAAAACCATAACTTCTGGTGGTATGAGAACTGTTTGGAAAAATGTAGGTCATCTGTAAAAAAATAAAATCTGCATCTCAAAATCCATACCAGGTAAAGAATAGAAAAAATATTTGAAAAAGATCTCAGAAAGCAGAAATTGTGTAAATATAAATTTTTATTTAGAAATTTTTAAAATTCATCTAAATTGTGTAAATATAAAAGCTTTTTAAAAAGCTTTAGATTATTGAGCTGAAATATAAAAAGGCAACAAAGAAAGTAAAAACATTTACTGACGTAATTTTTCATAATTATAAAAATTTTCGGGGTAACACTGGAATACATCAGCCTTATATTTATACAGCACACATCAAGTTTTAGCAGAGGAAGTCGCTGCAGGACTAGTGAGGACTAAATCTATAAATAAATTCAAAACACATCAATCAAATGCCAGAGGACATATCCACTGGGAGAGTTAAGTACAGTAACCCAGGGAACCTCCAAAATAAATCACTGCCTCCCAAGCCCTTAAAAAGTATACCAAGGGATGTTGGTGCACCAGGGATACACCTACATCTACATCCACTAGTAGACACTGCCAGAGACAGCATATTGGCCCAAATGAATATTTGCTGTGACTTACACTATGATTCTCTGAACAGTGAAATGCAAATCAGATTTGCATTTCATCCTTCTAGGCTTTATGTTTTATGTTTTGAGTGTAGCAAGTAGGGAAAAATGAAATCATTGCATTTGACAAGAAGTTTTGATAGAAAAGAGATTTCTAGGGATTAGAGTGATTAACTCTTTTAAACACCATTTGGGCAAGTGAGTTTAGTAAATTGTGATTGTATCCACATTTTGAAGATAAAACCATAGTGCAGAAGGAAGTCCTGTTGGTTATTTGGAATCCCAGAGAGTCATCCAAATCAGATAGGTAAGCTGGTATTGAAATGACAGGTGTTTAGAACAGCCATCATCCCCCAGTGCTCACAGGACACTTTGACCTTTTTTTTCTGCTGTATTTATTAAGACAGCTTGTTGAGCAATCAGAAGGCAGATTCAATATGTAAAGAATACAAAGGATATACATTTTGCCTTCTTTAGTCATTACAGTTCATATGTACCTTTAACTTGTGGAAGACAAGAGTTCGTAAGGGGATAAAATAGCAAAAAAGAACAAAATATTGTGCACTTAACAAAATCACATTGGATCTCTTTATCTTATTAGTACACTAAAGGTTGTGCTTTTCAGCTTTTTTTTTATCACAAACCTAGTAGCTGAGTCCAGCTATAAATTAGTATCTAACTTTCACTGAAGTGGCCAGTTGCTAGTTTCTCAAATGCATTCACGTAAAGAGTGTAAAGGAAAAAAAAAAGCCAAAAAAAACCTATAAAAGGCAAAGCTTGATGAAATGTAATTTCTCCTGAATTTGGAGCAGAATACAGGGAGCTTGGCCTCTTCATATTAGAGATTGTGGCAAGTACAACTATTTCAGTAATAAATAACATTGACATTGTGCCTTTCAGCATAAAGGAAGTTATTAACAGATGATAAAATGCAGCCAAGCTAGAGCGGCATAATAAGTTATTGTTTTAAAATTTAAGGCACTCTAGCTATCTGTGCATATATTTGCAAAGATAAAACACGCCAGCTTAAACTTCATCAGTAGAGGTCTTTTAAAACCCTCCACCTCATACATTTACAGAGACATATCATCTTATTGCTGTTCTATGATGCTTACATGATCAGCTGTGGTTTCTTACAAAAAGTTGCCCCTTTCAATTCTGAATTAAACCATAATCTATCATATATTATGGCTCAAAGGGCACAAGAATTTGGCTCTAGGCTTCTTAAGTTATTATAATGAATTGGAATTAGAGAAAATTAATGCCAGCTAAAAAATATACTGAATTCATATAAGTAGAGTAACACAGGTAGGAAAAGCCATACATACTCAATATTAGAGAGAAAGTAGTGTATCTGTTAGTCATGGTCAAACTGTGAACAAGATCTGTTCAATTCAACAAGCTGAACAATTCAAATTGTTTCTGAAGCATCAAACACCTTGCAGGAAGAAATTGCTTTTCAAGTCTTTGAGTTTCTCTTTGGAAGTGAGGTACTCTGCTCTCTTCATAGAGTTCTAGATGACCGTCTGATGTAAAGGACTTGTAGAGTGAAGAGACACTTTACAAAAACAAAAGAAGTCCTGAAAAGCCTCTCTACATTAGTAATCAATGAGAAATTGTTATTGATGTAGTAAGAATTTGGGTCAAATGTTTAATTTCCTTATACACTACATAATATCAAACAAAAACTATTCTTAGTCCTGTTAAATTCTCCAAACTGGTAAATATTGTGTATGAAGCATATGTATGTATTGTATTAAAAATTATTTGATGTCTGAATGGTCACTTTTAATCATCTTGAAACTGAAAAAGTCACAAAACAAATGATAAAATTCAGATTTTTAATACTTCTCTGCAACTGCTTCAGCTCTCCATGTTCATTAATATCACACTAGGAAAAATGTCACTTTCTTATTTCTCTCAACAGATATATGTCAAAATCATGTCCTCTAGCTGGTGAACATATGTCATAGTTGTGCGGGTTCATCTTAGGGGACACTGAGTTTCTCAGCATTACATTTTGGGAGTTATATTTTGCAATCCTAAGCAATATTACTGGTGACACTGAAAATAGCTGCTGCAGGTCATGCGATTGGGGAGTTTTAAGGGTTTCTGCTTTCCCACTGTCTAACATTTTTATTCTTAGTTCAACATTAAATGGGATAGCATCTCAGATGATGTAGGTAAAAAACAGTCAGCTAATGAGGCTAATATATACACTCCTAGGTCATCATAATGCCAAAACAATCTTTCTTTATGCACACTTTCATGACAAAAACAAAGGAGATACTTAGTAGAAACATTTGCTAAACTTTGGGCAAGATGAAGTTGTGTCTAAATTTTCAAAACTGCAGATGACATGTGAATTCAGAGAAAATTCTGATAGGGCTAAATATTCATACAGGAAGAGATTTTTTTGTTTGTTTGTTCGGTTTTTGTTTGGTTTTCTGGTTTTGGTTGTTTTCTTTTTTTTCCAGCAAGAAAATGGAGAAACCTTAATTTATAGACAGAGAAAAAAATATGGTACATGTGAAACCACTCAAGTGCCAGAATTAGGTGCTGGTCATAGAAACTGTCCAGGTCATTGTTACTGTCTCTTTGTATGCTTATGCATAACAGTAAGACAAACTGTACTTCTGACATAATCAAGACACTTGCAAGTTATATTAAGCCAAGGCACGGAGGGGAAACCTCAGAGATTACTTGAAAATAAAAAGACAATGTTGAAGTTGCCTTGGGAGCACTCATTTCATTAAAAATTGAACAAAAGGTAGTTTTTATGGTAACAACAATATCAATAAAAAGAAAAGCCCACAAAAAAATTCAAACAAATTTCTGCTGTGATATATAAATAAGTTCAATACAGAATTCTGAGCAACTTGATAAAAAAAAATAAAAAAGAAGATGAGTGGGGAGTTTAAAAGAGGCTAAAAAGATCTGTATAATTCATCAAATATAGCTACTTTCTACCTGAAAACAAGAGTCATTACTTAGCTCCCTGTCCCTCCTCATCTTTAGAAGACATCTAGGAAGCTCAGAAAACCTGATTTATTTTTTTCTTCCTTGTTTGCTTGCTTCCTTGTTTTTTTTTCCCAGCAGTGCTTTTCTCATTAGCTGGTTTCTTTTTACCTCCTTGCTGTGCAATGAGGAAAGCAAAAGCACAGTTTACATGGATCCTGTTCAGAAATTCAGTCCTTTAACCCCTCCTTTTTTTGTTGATATATTCCATGTGCTCTGGTCAGAAACATGGTTTTCTCAGTGAGCTTTCTGCCAATATTGTCCTGAAGACTTAAACCAAATTCTGCAGTCTAAGAGATGCAGACTTGCCAGCTAATATTTAAATTAAGCCTGATAAACAATTCCCATGCAGTGTTATTTTTACAGGATATCCCAAATCCCTCTTACTCTAATGAAGATCTCTGCTGACAACTATACTGTCACTCGAGATTTACAATATCAATGAAGTCAGAAACTGAAAGTGTGCTACCGTATTAATATTTCTGAGTTTCTATTATAAAACACAATACAATTTAATTGTGTTTACAAGACATTCACTTAGATGATTATTCTACAGAAGACTGTGACTTTTCAGATGGACCTCAATGAATTTTTTGATTTAGTGATGCGTAATCAAGATCCCTTCGAGGACTTTCAATAAAAGTGCAATTTAATTTTAATAATACTTCTGAAGTGATATTGGAACTCCTTCTTTAAGAGATATGTAAACAATATCTGTAAATTTGCATTTATTGTCATAAAAATTAGAATTATATCTGACCCAAAGCTCATTGAAATCAAAGGGAATCATCCTATCTACTTCAACTGTAATCTTACAATTTTTTCCATGCAGCTTCTACAACATAAAATAAAGGTAGGAATAAAAGAGAGCTAAAAACATCTTTTCAAGAAGTTATTTTACTTGCTGTAGTTTCATGATTGCCAAAATGGGATAAAAACAGCTCTGTGGTTATACCTGTCGCAAAATCTGGGCAAAAAATGCTCTGTAACAATGACATTGTAATTTTTAATATAGTGTGCTTTTTTTACAGAAAGTGAATGCATGGAAGAAGAATCCGTATAGCTTCAGTCATGCAGAATTTCAGTGGCTAGCCTGGCTTACAAAACTGATTATCAAAAGTGCCTCTGTTTAGGGAGAGAAGAAACATGTATCTACACAAGGACATTTGTCACCCCACTGACAGTGTGTGTATACTACACACCTCAGATTAATTTGAACACTTGAGGTAAATGTTTACAACTAATTTATTCAAGATGTATTTTCCTTAGAGACACACAAGAGAAACAGCCTTGTTTAACAAATGGCTCTTTGGGTCTGTTTCAGAAGTCTGCTTTGAGGTAACTCATAGTTTGTATTTTGTTGACTAGATTGGTGGTCATCAACTATGGAAAGAATTCAGGGTGAATAGGTGTGATAGAGACAGGAACATCAGTCACAGAAATCTTACCTCTCACTTAAATACCTCAATGTAGGAAAAATCTAGCTTTTTCTAACTGACTCATGTTTGTAAATCGGTTGAACTATAATAACCATCACATCTTAAATTGTTTAAAATGTGTAGCCTTGAAAATCAATATGCTTATTATTTGGTGCTGGGTGAGTCAGATGTATTTTTTTCCATCTGGTAGTTCTGTTGGTTTTATGCAAAAAATAAGCAATGACAGCAAAGACTTCAGCAGATATTCAACTCTATGTGCAAATATATAAAGACAAGAAAATCTATTATCTGGCCTTTTCACAGACTTACTAATTTATCCAGAATTACGCAAGGCCTAAATTCTACCAATGATTCTACCACCAAATAATGTAAAGCTAGAGTGATTTAGAGATAAGGAAGAAAGAGAAACAGAAGATACACAAGAAAGCATCTATTTGGTTTAAACACAAAAAGTTATAAAAATGGAAAAGCTTGAGAAATCAAACACAGCTTCATTTCAGGTTAATAACATCAGTGTATATCTGCTGAAAAATTCAACCCAGTGTTATAAAAATAGAATATGCTACTCTGTATGTAGTAACTGTGGATTCTCAATGTCCAGAAAATTAAGTTTAATTATTTTAATTTCTCAGACATTTCAAACACTGAATATAGCTTATAGAAATCAGTCTTTTCCATACATTTTATTTTAATACAGTTAAAAGTCAGATATATTTTCAGCTAGTGTTCACTGGCAGACTACAAAACATGGTTTAAAGCTTTACTGATTTATACCTGTTGAAAAATATGACAAACTATATTTTCAGAGCAAAAAATATAGAGATTCTTGATGATACATCCTTGCCCTGTTATAAAAATCAATGGTTTATCATGTTCAGACATGATAGTAAATCAAGATTTTAAAAAATATTGCCTTATATCAACTTCAAAACTACATGCTCGTAAGTTATTAATTAACAATTTAACAGCAGAGAATGACCATGGAGCTGGATAAAAACATTTCATCATTTGAACCTGACAACTTTGTGCTTTCAAGAACTAGGCAGTACATGAGGAAATATATGGGCTTCCAATCTGTCTGGAAGCTCATAAAAAGGCTTGGATATCATACTCTTCTCAGGTTCTAGATTGTCATTTGTTCAGCATCATTTATTAATCATTTGATTAAGCTAAGGAGAGACAAATCACCAATTTGTAACAGCAGTGGACAAGTCCAGTACATGATCATGACTCACAAGCTGTAGTTGGCCCTGGTGATTTGGGAGCTTCTTCATCCTCTAAAGGAACAAAGGACCGACCAGCATTTGGACTCTGCCTACATATCTATGGGTTCTCTATGAAAACATAGGCATAATACTTTACTAAACATTGGGGGTTGTTTTGAGGGGTTTTATTTGGTCTCCATAGGTTTCCTTACATTTTCAGTTTTATGGTTAGGAATAGTATACTACCAAGTTTCTCATGGCGCCTTTCCACTTTCTTATAAGTTACCCTAGTTTCCATTTTTAACAATTTTATAATGTAGCTGATTCAGTCCCAAAATTGTGCTGTTCTGGTATTTAACATTTAAATAGATTTTTTTCCCTTAATCACAAAAATAAAAAAAGGCAAAATTTGTGTCCCCATCATTTCCTTGCATGCATGTGTATGCACAACATCACAAGTTTCTGAAATGAACAAGTCAGAGATGTTTGATATATGTTTTCATGAACAGTTAGTGGATACCACAAGTAATTAGATCCCATTTTACTTCCTAGGTACAATAGTGACATTTTCAAAATCACTTCAAACTGACAGTGTAGCAGTTACAAAGCTATGAAGTCAGAAAACAACTAAGTTTCCAAGACTCAGACACATCACAGGATTTTTACACATGCAGGCTGATCTGCCTTTATGACTTTTACCATGGAATGACAGGCATGATGCTGGCCTGAATTTTCACTCCTGACATCCCCCAAATGCCAGAGAGCTCAGATCTTGCTATTTTCCTTTTGATTTTGACACACGAAAATCATCAGGAAGGAGAATGTGCATGCAGATGTAGGTGGGACAGAAGCTGAGAAATGCTTAACATCAGCCAAGACTTCTGCACAGTAAACTGGTCAGCTTCTTCCACTGGTCCCTCTTCCCTGCATGTGTCCTCTACTGACCACAGGGTACATTTGCCCCAGCTGTCCACCCATCTCTGATTCTTTCCCAGCTATATGTACATTTCTGCTGGAGCCTGACAAGGACATTTCATCTTCTTTTCCTGACACTAAGGTATTCCCCCTGCCATTCCCATGTATTGCACTACATATTACTCATCTAGGACAAAAATGACACCCTCAAATGTTTATGACTGGACCTTCCCCAGTCATCTTAAGGTGCCCCTAAAAACATCTACATACACATTCTGAAAACACCAGTGCAGTGTGATCCTCTCCCTCCTGTCTCTGCTAACTCATCCTAACAAGCAGTAACCGTCTATTCCCATCAGTTATTCAAGTATTCTCCTAAAATCATACATTTTAATTTCCATGCCCCTCAGATACCCCTCAGCTACTTCTAATATATTATTTAGTTCATATCCACCCACTCTGCATAATTCTTTATTCTTCCCTTGGTATTTTACTAATAGGTACTGTATTTCACATTAGCATAGTACTGCTCAAGTCCAAATAAAATGGTTGCATATTAGTATTTAGCTAAATTTTACATTTTCATATATCTTACTTAAAATGTTGCAAAGATTAAAGTTTTATTCTACAGAAATAAGTCGTGCCAATTCCCAATGCCTGATTCCAAGAGATCTTCACTGACTCAAGTTCTTCATGTAAATCTTCTCAAAAGTTGTGTGTACTCAGTCTAGGGAAAGATGGGGGCAGAGAGATGGACAGAAATGCAGTCAATTACAGCTGGTAGAACTGGGCTGAGTTAACAGTACACAGTAAAACTGTTCAATCTGAGCAAGATGTAGTCCAGTTGGTACATGACATCTGATTCTCAGAAAGCTGACACTCCTCTTATTACAATGGTTGAGTAAGTTAAATGTGAAGCTAATAAAACCAGATTATTTATAATTTAAATAGACTATCTAGAGCTCAGTTTTCCTAAATAATCTACATATGTTGCAAGAGTGAGTAAATAAAACAAATCCCATTAGAATGATATACAGTCAAGATATTAACAAACTTCATATTTCCTGATTTTGTACAATAAAAGAGCAGCCAAAACTCTCAAACTTCACTTCATTTGGTTATTGCAGTTCAAGTAGATGTACTTTTATTTTTGACCAGGGTATTTGATTTAGGTTTTGCAGCTGTAAAGAGGAGGAGAGGGAATGGTGGACTCTACCAAAATTGTGCTGGATTTCACCTTTGTAAAATAAAGTGATTCCACCAACTAGAAACTGCCTGCAAACTTCCTTTGGTCTGTATAATCTCACAGTACTGTATTTCTATTACATCTAAATTTAACATTTAGCTACACTCAGAAATCTGGAGTAATTCCATTACTTACTTAAATTCTGTTACCGGTATAATTGCAGATTTTTCAGCTGCTCCCTTTATAACAGAATAAACCACAGACAGTCTCTGATTTGATTTTATTTCATCCTACCAAAATGTGATTATTTCCTTAAATTTAAGAATAAAGGGCATTTTTGTGAAGTTTTTTTGTTTATAAATAAAACATATTTATATTCTTATATTTTAGCAAACTGCAAACTATAGAAGATATATATTTCCTTAAAAACACTGAGCAGGAGGAAACTGATTTAACTGGTCTTTATTAAATAACTAAATCTTCTCAGGATTGTGCTTTTCTTAGAGGGTTTAGAGGGTGGAAAGAAGTTGTATTTTGTGTTTGTTTGGGTTTTTTTTTTTTTGTTTGTTAGTTAGTTAGTTAGTTAGTTGGTTTGTTTGTTTATGGGAGGGTATATGGACAATCTGCTGAATACTGATGTAATTTAATCTAAATTTTTTCAGGTCTCAAAACCTCTGTATTAGAGAGGATTCCACAATTACTGAAAGAAGGACTGTTATGTTGTTTACTGACTTTTGCACATTTCTACTTCTTTCACAAGACAACACTGCAATGGGCAGCTGCCCCAGAGACTGGAAGTTCATTTCAGAAGCAAGATGAAACAGCAAAACTGATAGACAGCTCTTTTACCTTAAATGCTGTCTTTGGTATGAGAAGGAGAGCAGGCTACAAATTAAAGTGTTGCACCCTCCTTGGTTTGATGGCAGTGGAAGTAATTTTCAAATATTCTCTGTGTGTGCATGTGTATTTGTGAGACAGAGGAGGGGAGAGACAGACAGATATGGAGGGTGACTGGAAGCTGCTTGATTAAAAAAACCCCAACAGTCAGCTCACAGCAGGTAAGCAATGAGAAAAATAGCAGAAACTCAATCTATTTTACAAAATCCCAATTATATTAAATTACTGTTTTTCTACAATGTGGTAATAACCTGGCATTAGCAGGTTCAGCAGTCATTTCCAATACTGCCAATACAAATATATATATAAAGAGATTTATTTTCCATTTGTTCACTGTCTGTATGGTGGTAGAGCAGCTGACAGCTGCATGTAAGCCAATTTATAACTTCCAAGTAAATTTTTAGCCTTTCATCCCAAAGTTACCTTATTCAGCAAAACAACCTCTCTCAGGCCCTGGCACATGAGAATTAAAGTCCCATCAGTCTCTTTCAGTAATTTTCATGGGTATGCTATCCTATCAGCTTATCAACACACAAGCAAAGCTTGTATTTTCTTCTCTTAGACAATTCTTAATGTTTGAACACCCCACCTCCCAGTTGCCTCAAAGTGTGAGAAAATAAAAGGGGAGAAATAACAAATTTAAGACTAATAATTTAGCAATACAAGAAAATCTGCTTATGTTTCTATAATTTACTTTAGCTAATGTAATTTCATGGTGCTGCTATGGGCTGTGAGGAATTTCTCTCCAACTCATCATCTTCTGAAAACCTTAAACCTCCATAAATTACATTTTTTCCAAGAAGTGAAAGTTCATACTTGGCATTGGAGTAAGACTAATCATGATGCCATTAAAATAAATAACAATACATTTAATAGGAAAAATCCTAAGAATCAAGAACTTGTCTACTTCGAAGAAACATTTAAACTTGAAATTAATACAGTAAATCTTCCCTACAGTTTCTACACACAGCTATCCTCTTCCTCCTCACCTTCTCCTGAGTCTTCTAACATGCACCATATTTGATACCACTTTTTTGACAGTCACTCTGAGAAATTGTTACATGATTACTGTCTTCAGTCTTTTTTTTTTACTCATTTCAGTCCATGAAAATTAGGACATCACAATTTGGATTACAACTTAAGTAAAGTAAAAAAGTAAATTTTTAAGTACTATACTTGCACTGGTAAAATGGTGTAGCTCATACGATTTCTACAAATGTTGGTATTTTTCTTTACTTATATTTTTAGTCTTATACATATAGCATGTCATACAACAACAAAATAAAGTTACAGAAATGAAACACAAATACTGGTTTATTACTGTGAAAAAATATATCATGTGTCAAACAAGAACCTATGCACTCTGTCAGCTGCACCAAAATAGACTTGTTTCACAGGTCACTTATGCCTAAGCAATTATTTAAGAAGCTTTTTTTGTCTTTGCTGTTAATTAACACCACCCAGCTGAGATGTCACAACTGAATGAATGAACACTCCCTGTCATTTACATCTAGTTTAGATTAAAAAGACAAATCACTGTTGGAAGCAGTTTGAAACTCTTGACCGAGGTTAATCTCATAGACTTCACAGTAAAAAAGTTTAATAAAAGTGCTTATAAATATAGGATAGGTGGTCACTGTTAATTAGGTAAGGAAAAATAATTCAGGTATTTTGTAACTTCAGTAGGCTTCTATATCCCACAATGTATCATCATACCATCCCTACTCCAATACTGACACATGAGCTAGTTGAAGATTCTTTGGCCGTGACAAACACTGTCAGTTTCTGGCTCTAATAGAAATACACTAACATAAGACCTAGAGAAGGATCCCCAAGCTAGGACTTTGGCCCATGCCTGCATAACAGTGTAAATAGATTTTAAAATATTCCAGATAGAAAATATGAAATGACACAGTTGCTTTTGAAAATTTCAGCAGTGTTACATGGTGCCTGGAGCTCATGACATATGCTGAGTTTATCTCTTTCAGGTGAAATAAAATGCATTTAAAAAGCCACACAAAACGACAAAGTTGTGTGATTCAATTTTAAATACAGTCAAATAAGATCTAAGTTCGGCTTTGAGGTCAAATAACAGCTTCTAAAAGCTTTTACTAGTATTTTCTATCACTAATAAGCTAACAGGAACAAATTTCTTGAAGGAATACAACATAAATGACAACCCAAAGACTGGGATATTTCACAAGAATTATCCAACTTCATAATCACAGCAGGAATGCAGGAATTGCCTATCTTATGCCAGATCTCAGAAGCTCTCAGTTCTACTGTGTCCATTCTGTAGAGAAATTCCTAGTGAAAGAGATCCAGGACTGAAAGAAGTGAAAAAATTAAGCAGGCTTTTGATACAATATAGCAGCAAAACTAAATCAACACAAAATACATTTATTAGATTTTCAAATACAAGAACTTACCAGGTTCAGTTGCTACGTAGTGCTAAATGAAGTGCTAACTGAAGAAATTGCAGCTAGTCCCTTTTGGAGCTAAGTGTGAAGAATTGCATGCCTGAATCACAGCAAGTCTACACCTGATGTAATTAGTTCTGCACCTCACCAGTGTGGCCCTCAAATGAATGTGACTGCACAGAGTTTACAGAAATCTGTGACTGAGGAAGAATCTCTTCCCAGTGTGATGATGTTCTACAGAGATCCACTTGATGACACGGTGTCAGCTCAAGGCCTTAAAACGTACCATGGGATAACTGTGCTGTGTAGATATGCTAGGATACTTGTCATAGAAGAAAAAAACATTTTCAGAAGTAAAAATTAAAATTAACAGTCCCACTTTTTTAAAGAAAGGGAGTCAACAGTAACAAAACCCTCCAAACTAAAATTAAGTATACAGTGTGAAGGGAAAACAAGGTTGGGGTTTTTTTTGGTTTTTGTTTCATTTTAGGTGGTTTCACAACTGTGCAGTCCTATTGATTTTACCACTCTATAAAGGAATAATCAAGCTTTTCAGCAGATAGACGGTCCTGAACAAAATTCTTATAGCTGATTAATGCTCAAATTTGGGGAGTTTTATTCTATAATTACCTCCTGGTAACCCCTCTTGACCTTTAGAATATAGGCTTGATTCTACTTCTATCTAAGGTCTTTCATAATCATACTTTTCTAAAGAAAATACACAGAGAAATAAAAATGACAAGGGAGAAAAAGAATGCCACTTTGGAGCATTTCTCAAAAGAAAACTGCAGTATCTGTGTAAATGAGAAAACAGTCAGAGGCAAGATCTGTGGAAGAAAGTGAAAGGGTGCTCAAAGACAAAGCAGAAAAGATTTCTAGCTGGAAAAATTCATAACTTATCTTTAATTTACTCCAGGATAATGGGGGAAACATAACAGGAAGGTCATTAATTTTTTTTTTTCCTGACAGCAAACAATACAGAAAATACACTAGAAATAAAGTCTCATGAGGAGATATCTTTGAAGAAAAAGTCAAGAACATTTTGAGGTCAACTAGTACTTCTCTAACATTTCAAAGGGACCAACTTCCCCATGTAGACAAACATATAATTACAGCTGGCACCAATCAGTAAACAATAGTACCCTGGGTTGTTTTCTTTCTTTTGACATGTGGAACAGAGGCTTCATATCACAAAATAGTCTAGCTTTAAGCAATGAGCAGCTCCAAATTCATAACAAGCAAACCATGCATTTCAAAAAAGTTGTACCTTCCCAAGATCAAGCAAAGGACTAACTGTGAATCACAACAAAACCAATTTTTTGTCTTAGCTTTGTAACTCCCTCGTGGTAAAAGAATAAAATAGAGAACACTTTCTTTCACAGTCAGGCAAGGGAAGAATAAAGCTGGCCAACTTCAAAACAGTACTTTGGAGGAATTTCAGCAAAGTATCTTATAGTGAAACTGTGAAAAGCTTTCTACAAGTATACGAAATCCCCTGGTGTGTTTTGTTGGAGTTACTCTTCTTTCTAAACACATCACTCACAAGCTGCATGGAGATCTATCTGGACACATCTGAAGGGCTCAGCTCTATAGTACTCCTATGTTGTTGCCTTCCTCACTAAACTCCACAGCAAAGGAGATGGATGAAGTACCTTCCCCACAGTAAGTAGTCTCTTCACCAAACATTTCTGGACCATGCACAAGATCATGAGATATGATACAAAACATGCTTTTTTTTTCTTTCCTTTTTTTTTTTCTTTTTTCTTTTTTTTGCCTTTTATTTTTTTTAATTCCAACATGACTGCCTGCTTAGCTGATGAGGTAGATTATCTGGAGAAGAGTAAAGAGCAGGTTTGCAAAGCAAAGGATTAATGAGACACCCAGAGACCGGCATGAAAAACATTGTGAGGAGTGTGCAGAAAGCTAGAGAGTTTGAGAAAGGGAAAGCCAGAATCTAAAAGGAGACAGAAAGAGAAAACATCCCTGGCACTCTGCATAGACTTGCTAGTCAGAAAGGGTGGGCTGGAGAGGAAGGGTAATTACAGATAAGACATGGCAGCTAGCTTTATTACTGCAAGTTGGAAAAGCTTCATTAGTCCTGCACTCAGACAGGATTAATTAGATGTTCTAAGCATCCCAACTTCACTATTTATTTCTATATGGAACATCAGCCCTAGTGATTTGTTTATATACATTTCGTTATAAGCATGTGACCAGGCAGGGGAATAAACCAAGTCTTGAAAATCCTAGATTAGCATGAAATCACTGACACATCGCCTTGAAGTGAAGTCCAACTCTTCTCACCCCACTAAACATGCCTTTTTTTTTCATTTAAATCTTCTGTGCTACCAAATGGGGCAAACACTAAAACGATCCTGTTTCTATCAGATACAGAACTGTAAGACTGAAAAATGAAATAAACCACAGAAAAACAATTCAAAGCTCAGCACATCACAGAGACTCCATGTAAGCACAAGATTATAAAAGCTCATGCTATCAGCACCAACAGATACCTATAGCAATATTCATGATGCACCATCTGACCTCTGGTTCAAAAAGATGGCTGCCTTGCTCCTTCTAACTCCATTACAGTTTCTTCTCTGTTCATACTTCACCTTTATCAGCAGGTCACTTTCATCTGAGCTATTTCATGAAATTATTCTAATTTATTTATGTCAAGTGCATTGTTGGGATAAGGTCCCCTAACAAGCACCATGCCCTTATTAGCATGACATACTGTGCCCAAGCCAGAGCCTACTGCTAGTGCTTTAAATTCCCTTGAAGCTTTAATTGTAGAAGACCCAAGTCCAAGAATTTGTTCCACTCAGTTAGCATTGCAGTAGGCACCATTCTTTCACTGCCTGAAGCACACTACCACAATGAGATGAATTAGTGTTCAGCTGGTTCATTTATCCGAACAAATATTTTGACTGTAGAAGATACTGTGATCACATTAATTACATTAAAGACTGTTTTGAGTGATAACTACTACCAAGTACCAGATAATACTTCCTTTTAAATTTCACACAGTCTCCAGTGTGGAAAACGTGTCAGTGCCATACCTGTGACCTTGGTATCATTAACAGCCACTGTAAAAACCCTGCTTTGTTTCTAGTTCAGTAGGCAATGAGGCACCAGAACTGTTGCATTTTACTCAAGCCTGTGTACACAACACATTATCTTCTTTTCACCAGACACTCCTTGGCAAACTGACCACAGAGGCCACTTTTCTTTCAGCCAGATATTTCCCTGGCTGTTAAAGACCTGTTACTGTCTGGCATCATGTTATCCCCCAACACAGGAGTAATTTCAGCACACAGAAGGATAGGCAAAGCCTTGTGCTTAATTCTGTTGTATTCAGACATAGAGTTTCTCCCATGCACTTTGATTTCAAGTCTTGCTTACATCCCATAGGTTAAGCACCTGATATTTTTTGGTTAGTGAAAGAAGTTCCACCAAGGTGTGGTTCTTCCCAAGACACCAGTGATGAAGATTTTCTGATCTCTTTTTAATTTCTTTTTTAAAGTACAGAGAAGATCAGTGGTGGCAAATTTGCCTTGTTTGTGTCTCCCAGTCTAAGACACGTGTACATACAATATCACAATGAAGCTCAAAATTTCCTTTATAATTCCTGTTGTGATCCTTACAACCTCTTTACATTTATATTAAAATTAGACGTGGTTTGACAGAAATTATCCTGGTTCAGTCTGATAAAATGCTCATTTCTGATGTCACAGCCTTCTAATTTTCCATATTTTTTTTGCTTGGATTTTTTGGTTTAGTTTTTCTTTTTTGTTATTGTTGCTTGTTTCTGTATTGAGGGTTTTTGTGAGGGGGCATAGGCTCGTCAAGGAGAGAAGCTTCATTTTAACATTTCTTAACATGAAAGTTTAATCTAGTTTTTCAGAATGCTTTAAACTTAAATTTACAGTTATTTATCATTAAACATGAAAAATGGCAAACCCCATTTTTGGATTGTATAAAACAATATCTGTTCTTCTGAAGTAATTTTACCTTTAATTTTTTTGTGTTGACAATAAAAAACCAATAATTTATAATTAATTCATATAATTTCATTATAACAACCTCCCTAAAAAGAGCTATTCTAGTCATTCTCAGCCCAATTTCTTCCAGACTTGGGTGAACAGAAAAATAAATTCAAATTTCCTCAACATTTCACATATTATTAAAAGAGACCTGTCTGCACGTTTATACACTGTATGAACTGCATATATGGGATACAATTTATTTTTGTATGTATTTGTATGTATTATGTACAGCTTCACTCATATTTGATGTAAAATCCTCTTCCTGTTTTGAATGTACATGTTAACTTATATGTGAGCTCCAAGCCAGTCTTGCAAACCCACTCAACTTCAAGCTACCTCTTGTACCATCTTCCCTAATATAACCTCATATCCTGTGTTTTTTTCCTTCTAACACAGGCAAGATCAATTAATATTACTAATATAAGCAAAATAAAGTGAGAAAAATAATATATGTGAATGCTACAATGATTTTTTTTAATTAAAGTATATATAGACTAATATTCCTGAGTGATATTTGTTGAAAGACTTCCATGTAATAAAAAAGTAGATTTTTTTTCTTTCTTTTTTTGTGATAAATAAAATGTAGAGTAAAATTTGAATAGAGATTTTTCTGAATATTTTTTTCTGCCCATTCCATAGGTCATATTTCCATCTTCTCCTTCAATGTGCATTTGTGCGTGAACATGAGCTATTTACAGTCAAAAGGAGAGTGTATGCCGTTCAAGTTTCAGCAGGTTGTCATTCTTTCAACACATTACAAAACACAATGCAATTCAGTAAAAGCCAGTGAATATTGACCTGGCACATTTATCTCAGCCTTACTTGTTGCTCCTGAGGGGGAAAAATGCCTTAGCCAAACCCCTCATGCTAGGATTTGGGATAAATTTTTCTCTCCTCCCCCTTCTTTTTGAGACTCTTGGGATTGTAGTACCAGAATCTGATTCTAGAATTTTAGTACTATTATTATTATTATTATTATTATTATTATTATTATTATTATTATTATTATTATTGAATTATTATTGAATTATTATGGCATTGTTGTTGCTGCTGCTGCTGCTGTTGTTACTTCCAGAGCCTTTGATGGTAACAGCAATATTTCTGTGAGCTTTGAGTCAGAGCAAGGTCCTGCTAATACAGTGGCATCTTTACTGAAAACATTTTGGGCCTACTAAATGTAGTCTCCAGTTCTTTAACTGCCTGGATTCCTCCAACAGAGCTCTTGCCTCAGCTTTCTTTCACATGCCCATCCCCTTTCGAATATGAAGGCAACAGCATTCTACAAAGTATTTTCAAATAACTGAAGTTAAAATTCACTGTGAATTCTACCTTTTAAACCCTTCCAACCATTCCCTCAGAACCTTATGGAGCCATTTCTCTGAAAAGCTTTCCAAAATCTTTCACCTTTTTACCTACATGCCACAAACCGAATAAATGTGTTGTTTGTGCCCTTAGGAGCTATATCTGTGCACTATTTTTCTCCTGGTCTTCAGATGAAGAGAGACTGGAGAAAAGATAGCAAGAATGGATCAGGTTTTTTTTTACTTTTCTTTCTTACCTATTGGAATGCATGAAATAGAAGCCTCTCTGAGTCCCTCAGAGAGAAAAAGGAATGCAGGGATTGAATTGGAGCCTTTAAAGAAACTCAAATATATTAAGCCACAGACATGAAGTAAGAGTGTAAGTTTTTGTTTTGAGTAAGTAGAAATATATCTTAAATGCCTTAAGAGACTGTGTTAGCTAGTAAAAAGCCCTAAAGCCTAGTTTGAAGTTCAGGAGTGTCACCTTTTACAAAATTAACTTAGCTCCAGGCATAAGGAAAACATAGTAGAACATTGCTTGCATTTCTAGATAGAATAGATAGAATTACTTGCGTAAATAGATAAAACTATATGTGTAGATTTTGGGTAAGAATTGACACTATTTTCCCACATTAGAATTAAGCTCTGATTGGTGCAGGAAAAATGTTTTGGAATTGTGTTTTTAGCTGATTGGATGATTTATGAATAAATTTCCCCTGTATTGGGGTGAAAAACACACACACAGAAAGAAGGAGAAAAAAGAAAAATAAAAAAAGCAGCAGCTGCTGCTGGGAACATCAGGACTCTATGCCAGAAAGCTTTTACATGGACTTTGATACTCTGAACTCTTTGCCTTTGAGACTGATGTATTCGTGCAATAAACAACTTTACAACAACCAACTGCTCTTGTCTCTTTGAAGACCCAAGACCCACGATGAAACTTGACACCTACCACTTTTATCTGTTTGTCCATTCCTCCTTTCTTTATGCCCTGTGTCTTCCATCACAGTCTGACCCTGTGAAAATACCAATAATAAAGAGTATTTTTTTAGAAGATAAGAAATAGTATGTTATATATAGCATCAAACTGGTCAGATGAACAGCAGTTTTCTTTGTGCCCCATGAGGCAAAGTTAAAGTGAAGACTGTGGTTTGCTTTTACATCTAACAA
Source organism: Parus major (assembly GCF_001522545.3). Lineage (NCBI taxonomy): Eukaryota > Metazoa > Chordata > Aves > Passeriformes > Paridae > Parus > Parus major. The sequence continues at coordinate 84,165,211 of NC_031769.1, forward strand.
GGACTGTAAGACAAGAATCAAGAGCTAGTCTAAACATTTTGCTTTGAAGCCATTTCAATGTGGAAAACTCAAAACAGATCAAAGTGACAGTTTCTCTCTTAAAAGAAAATGAAAAACAACTGGGTTGATATCCTAAAATTTGAAATAACTGTGAAGAGTCTAACCTAAAAACCCCTTTGCAGAAATTGTAGAAGATAACAGAGTTCAGTACATGGAAAACATGAAACCCAGTAATTCTGAACTACTACAGATATTTTAGCCAGAAATTCTCTGGGAGTCACTTACAAGTGTGCCAGTGAGAGTAAAATCAATGTCTGAGATAAAAGAAATAAATAAAAAAAATGTGTTGGCTTGAATACAAGATGTACAGTGATTTTAGAGACAGTGAACTCTCTTGCCACATGTGCATGTGCACACACTTGCATGTTGCCGGCTCTCTCACAACTCTGAAGCTTCTTAGCAAATTTCAGCCAAAACAGATAAGAAAATGAAGTGCCAAATATATGAGTTTCCCTCAAGTTTGGCAAAAAAATGCAAGAAAACCCCTAACTGGAGGAGAAGCTGAAGGTCATCCTTCTGAGGCAGCATGGAAAGATAATACAAGAGTGTCTCAAGAGCTGTAACAGCTCTGCCAGTGCTCTCCCTGTGTGGGGTATCAGACAACCTAGCCATATGAGGCTGAGAGATAAGCAGCAACCAGCCCTTCACTAGCTTTGGGGCTAAAACTACTTCCTTTATTTGTTAAAACAGCAAGTATGAGTATCTTTAAATATCACTGAGTGTAGGTATTCTGTGTGCTAAGGGCTAGGCAAAAAACATGCCAAAAAGTACTTTTCCTGCCCTATAGATGTTACCACTTCCCTCACTGAGGTCAGAGAAGAACTATAAAGTTTCAAAATGAATCCACATGCCCTTGGGAGATACTCAGGTGCACCTTTCACAAAGATGTTGCACTGGACATTTGGGTGAGAATACTGCTCAGATTGCCAGAGCCAGCCCAGAGGTGCACACTGAGCAGGAAGCTCCTTAATCCCCTCCTGGCTGTGCACAGCAGCTGCTAATGCACTGGAGTCAGCTGAAGTCTGATAAGCTTAGTAGCTGATATGGTGCCTGCACCTTATCAATAAGTAGTTTTGATAACTGTAAGTCACCAGAATCCCCAAGAGAGAGGGGGTATCAGTAACAGTCATATCATGATAATTTCTTTCCCTTTCATTCTCTGAGTAAAAGCCAAGACTCTCAAAGAGATCACAATGAAAATATACACTGCAGCTACATAATTATTTTGAAGATTTTTCTAATTGAAGTTTTTTCAGATTTTATTTTCTGTATTGTAGTCTATAAAACTGTGAGCACAACCAGACACTGTAGATTGTATTGGAAGTCACAGACCACAGTAATACCTAGGGCTTTATGTACACAATTTTTTTGTTTCTCTTTTAATAGATAAATCACATATGGACAGACAGGCTTGCATTTTCTATTTGCTTGTTACAGAGTTTACACAGTTTTTTACCCTGTTATTTATGCAGTGTAAAAAACATTCATAGTTTTTATTTTTATAAATATTTTCTATTTAAATGGTGCGAATATAGGGAGAGGAAAAATAAACTTAACCCTAGATCCTTTGTTTATGTCAACATAAACAGATACATTTCTGTATCTAAATCACCTAATGTGAATTAAGGTAATTTCAAATATGTGAATTTGTTCATAATGCACAATGCTTTTATTTAAAGGGATTAAGTACTCCATGTAAAGTGGTAAAAGCTTCTTATGACCATGTCTGTGTAGCATTCAGAGAACCTCTATGTTAGAGGAACTTGCATTAACTAGAAATCATTCTGCTTAGGAATGATTGGTTAAATTATTAATATATACATATAGCCATGATTAAATTAAACATACTGAGAGAAATCTTGCCCTTTCTAGAGTATGTGAAAGTTTCTTCAATTACCTTTGATATTCCAGAACCTGATCTTAAGGACAATGATGGGTGAGTACATCTGCATTCACAGCTGCAATATAAAGAAAATGATGCAAAACAATAGTAGTGTCTTCTGACCCAATTGTTCTTATCTCTCTAATAGAAATATCCATGCATGTGTTACATTAGGAATTAAATGATGACTGATATACAGCTTTTACTATGCTTTGAAGAAAGCTAGTTAGTTTTAGACACAATAACCTGTACTAGAAAGTTAAATTGTTGTCTATATATTTTAGAATTGGCATTTTATTCATACTCATCACCAAAAAGTAGGGCACAAAAATGCTACTTTCAATCAAGCCAATTCACCATAATTATTTCCTGATTGGCAAGATGCCTGATTACCGTTTATCTTGCTAACTTATGAAAGATCTTTTAAAAGTGAATTTTTAACCTTCCACTGTATAAACATTAAAAGGTTTTTACCTACCCCTACTTTACAGGTTTCTTCTGCCAGTGAAGTCCTAATCAACTTTGGAATTTCTTATGTTATTTGATAGTCCATGCTTTTGGTTGGGTTTTTTTGGGGTTTTTTTTTGGCTCATCATGCAGTCAATAGAACACAAGAATACCAGAAAATTTGATCTTTAGTAAAAAAAAATAGAATATTTTATCACAAAAAAGCTATTATTTTCTTAACACAGTTTTTTCAAAATCTAAGAATTAATTACATCTGAAGATAAGGCCAAAAGTCCTTGATCTATTCAATTTCATTCTTTTTGATTCAAATACCAAAAATTATTGTTAAGATATTATTTATAACATCTTCCACAAATAATGAAAGAGCATCCACAGAGTAATACTAAGGAAACAATAACAAAGTAGAAGAAAACATATTAAATAAGAAAATTAACCTGCCACCTCTGTTCTCCAAGTGCCTTTTATGTCTTCTGTGTCCATTTGATATGGATAAATATTTGTGCATACACTCCCAGTCATTTCTATGAGACCACGATTCTAACATCAGGCTCCAGTCCAGAGAAGCATTCAAGTGCTTTGAGTTTCATCAAAATCAATGTTGGATTACTCACAGACATAAAAAGTAGGTCTTCTGCCTGAATCAACTGACTCAACTACAGTGTTTATACCCACCTAGGGGTTGTAAATAGGCATTGAGAAAGCAGGTAAAAATGTCAACCATTAGAGCGGTGCTGCTCTCTTACTTGTTAAGATCATACCATAGAAGGCTTTAACCTTCTAGTTAATTTATTATGGTTTTAGTTAAACCATAGAAGGCAAATTAAGACATCTGAGACAAAATTTTCCATACCCAAATTCCTGCCTTGATTCCCTCTCCTATCATAGCATACTCACATAATGACTATAACTCAATATGAAATAGAGCAAAGTTTTGATTTCTCCTCCTCAGTGCCTTGATTTCCAGAAGAAAAAGAAATAATCAAAAGGAACAAGAACAGAACAGGCATCAATTTCAAAGAGTCCCTCAGACTCCAGTTTACCTGGGAAACACCATGTCACATTGTAGAAAGTCCAAGTGTAAAAATATTTATCTTGTTCTATCCAGCTCTAGAATGACTTAGTTTGCTAAGAGTGGTCACTTCACACCCTGCAAGGGAGACTTCACTTTAGTATGGACACTTAATTTCCTCTCAAAGAGACACATGATCCTATGAAATATTTTCTAGCTACCAACAGCTGAAAATGTTTATTTACATATGCACAGTGCAACATTTTGACTCTGTAATGGTACACTAAGTCATTCAGAGCTGTAAAGCAAGCCTATCTAGATCTTCTTGCTGGTCTTTTCTCATAGAAAACCCAAACATCCCAATTTTATTAAAATGTAAAGTATAATTCTAGCACACATTTTAAATTCAGAGACTTCAAAGCAACATGATGAGAGAAAATATGGGGAAGTAAGACAGATTTAGGAACATCTCTCTGTGGGGCCAGCATGTCCTTGCAGTTGAGTACTTGCTGCTAAGCTTTGCTTCAATAAAATCCATGATTTACTGAAGAGCAAACATTGTTCATTTTCTGGGGAATGGCCAAGACTCTTGTAGGCAGAAAAGCTCCCTAGGTACCACAAGAGCAGCAGGTAGAAAAGATACAGAGGTGAATCTCCACACAGAAATGGGAGCAGAAGGACAGACAACAGAAGATGATAAACAGGGAGCTCCCCAGAAGCCAGAGGATGTTGTGTAATCTTCCTAACACCAGGCATTTAGGTACAATGTGGTCACTCTTGAAGCTGCATAACACAATAGTGAAAATACAAAGAAAAACAAATACTACCCATCACAGGTTTCCTGGAAAAGTCATAGCAGTATACACTGGCCACGGTGGTTATAAGGTTGGGACAATTTCCCCCCTAATCAGTCTTTGCCAATATGAGGTGAATATAGCGTAGGCTCAGAACAAGAAAAAGAGAGGTACTATCTACCCTGGCAATGGGTAACTGGATTATGATACTGAAAGACAGCAAACAACATGAGTGGAGATTGTAAGAAAGAGACAAGAAAAAAAGTTTTGAGATTATCATAACAGACAAGATAATAAAAGCACAACATAAGGAAGCTGTACACAGAGCAGAGGAATATTTTGTGTGGGGGCTGGGGACACCATTCCTACCAGTGAGTAGTAAATAAGAGGTAAGAATGGAAAACTGTTTTATTATTAAAAAGCATTTCTCAAAGGAAAGGAAGTACTTGAGACTCTCAGCTCACAATATTCCTACTTCAACTTATGTTGCAAAGTGTATACTTCATCTAGGTAAAGAGCCTACCCTTACAGAGGATGGTGACTTATTACAGCTACCTGCATAGTTACTCTTTTAGCTTGACTGGCAGATATGTACAGTGAATTGGAAAACTTACACTGAATATAGTGTGGAGCATTTTCAGAATTTTACTTGTTTGAAAATTATATTCTGTTTGTTTTTATTGGAGTGATTGGAAATTACAGAACGAGACCAATGTAAAATTATACACCAAAGATATATTATAGCTGCCTGACAAAATAATTGTGAAAGAAAGGAAAGGTCAGACAAAATGTGGCCTACATACCACTTTAGCTCAATTTCCTTAACATTCCACTAATATTCAAAAGGAGACAAACACATTAATGAATTCAAAACATGTGAAAAGCAGTTTGAAAAATATAAGTGGGTAGGATATAGTAATATGTCACAATTGTGTTCAAAAGGCAAATCTTATTTTCATAGGCAATTACAAATACAGTAGTTTTTCAGGAAAGCATTGTGTATTAAAATTACCAAAGAAGAAAGTATTATCAAACAATGCAGTTTAAATGAAGCTAATTCTCAGTTTGGGCTTAGTTATAAAACCCTTAAATCAGTTAAAAGGAAGCTCAAAGTCAGAATTCAAATCAGTAAAAAACTAACACATATGCAATGCTGATAATGTAGGTAGTTTTTAAATAGTTTGTATAAATAACTCAGATTTGAGCTCAGAAACTTATTGTGTCTGAGACAAAACTCATGCTAATTTAAAAAAAGGTACATTAAAATCCCCATTATTCTTTAATACTTTTTAAAGACAAAATTTATTTCTAAAAAACAAATAGAAAAAATTCAAACTAAAATTTTGTAAGAAAATGTCAGTGCTTACAAAATTTAGACAATTGCTCCCAGCTAAAACCCTTCCCATGACTCCAGAAATACCAGAGGCCTTTTTTCTACTCACCATGCTCATTTTTTTAAATAGAAAATTGAGTCAGAAAGCTTCTTAGTTTTATGACTTACACAAGCTTAGCAGAAGTACATCTCATACAAAAGTTAAAAACTACATGGATGGTTACCTTTTTTTTTTTTTTTTACCTGCTACATGGAGAATTCAAGGGTTTTCCAAGAGACAAATTGAAATGGTGTAACAGCTTTCATTTAACAGAAATACTGAGAAAAAGAGTGTGCAACTTTTATGCATAGCCAAGGCATTATTTAATTTTTAATGTCTGGACAGTTTTAAAAGGCATTTGGCTTTACATTATACAGTATAAGCAAAAACCTGTCTATTTCCTGCTATTTCTGTATGGAATGACACTTAACATTTCTAAGTGATTTTATGTAAGATACAACTTACAATTTGTGAGACTGGAAACTTGAAAATGCAACAGATTTTCTTCAAAATTGTGTTTTTGCTGTTAAAAGCCAATAAAAAAAGCTGGGCAAGCTCAACATAAAAATATATCTGTTACAAACTTGTGACAATCCCTGAAAATAGTAAACTGAAAGAGCAAGAAAAACAAAACAACATGAACAACAATGAAACAACAAATAGAAATATCCCCTAAAGCACACAGACTTTCCACTTAAAGGAAAAGCACGGATTACTCTTTCCCACATCCAAGAGCTCTTCTCCAACCACATGTGCAGGTACCAACCCATCCTTAGAGGTGCAGCCTTTCTGTCCTGTGCAGCATCATATGAGCTGCACACCTCAGCAGTGGAGGCGTCCAGCCTGTCTTTTGCAGGGGTAGGACTTTTCTCACCACATGTTTAGAGAGTAACAATGAAGTGGCATTGCCATTCAAACTCTGGGTGCTGCAGAGCCACAGGTAACAGGAACCAAGCAATCAGGTGAAACATTACATCCTGAGGAGGAGTCATAAATAGGCACTCTACAGGTCTGACAGGACTAGCACTAGAAGTGCTGATAGCCAGTGACTCTGTAGCAAAAAGAAAAGTATAACTGAAGGAAGAGTGACAAATTCAAGATGACATGAGTGGGGAGAAAGATTATATGCAATGAAGATGCTCTCCTATCCACTTTCACTGTTCAAACGGATCAGGAAGGGAAAAGGAAAAAAAGCACTTCATAAGAGTTATGAAGGATATATCATTCACTGTAAGAAAAACTGGTATTTTTGTGCTGAATTTAAATGCTTTAAAATTTCTTGACTTGTTTGAAATGCAGAAAATATCTATAGACTTATTACCGTCCTACACCATGACATTGCAAAATATGCTAGCACTTCCTAAGGAGACCTACCCACCTCACTGTGAAGCTGTATTTAATTTACTGCCTCTTATCAGCTACAAATCTCATTTGTCACCACAGTTCTTAAGGTTCCTGCCTTCCACTGAGATTTCTCCACTTTCCCACAGTCTGCATTTTCAAGAGATGAATCTCATTTTGTTTTCTTCCTGTCCATCTTTCTAATCTCTCCAAGACCTTTTTATTATGTTCTCTACTTAGTGTTATTTCCAATGGCTCTTGAGTTAGTATCAGTATTCAGGCATTCCATTAAAAATCTGCTGTCTTTTCCCAATCATTCAAAAAGATATTAAATAATAATTGATAATACGAGATTTTGAAGAAGTTAAACATCATTTCCAATAGCCTTTCTCTTGCCTTTTCTGGTATGCAAAAACTAAAAAATTCTTCACAGTTAAGCCAGGGTCATTTGAAATAGAAATAACATCTAAATAGTAATATGTATGAAAGGGAAAAAAAATAAAAAAAATAAAAAAAAATGAAATGAGCAGAGTTTTGTAAAGCATTTGAATAAAAAAACCTCACGGTATTTCCTCTTTAATTAAAAAGCTGCTGCTCTTATCCAAGAAGCTAAATAAGCAGTAAACCTACACCACAGAGAGGAGGGATTTAATATAAACTAACTAAAATCATTATCAGTGCCATATACATACTGTATTCATTATAATAGAATAAAAGCTCAATTCCTCCCTTGTCTCCTCCTACTCAGGGAGAAACTGCTACTTTCCATAAATAAATAATAAATAAAAAAAAATAATAATAAAAAAAGGTATTACATTTTAACATAGATCCAAACCAGGTACTATGAACCCCTTCCCAGGAAAACCTGGAGAAGCCCAAAGGGGTTCTTGCAAGATGCTTAGATTCCCATTTCCCAACATCCACAGACTAGTGACTAAACTGCCAGTGTACATTCTCCCTCACACAAGTTAAGTCAGCTATGAAGTTATTTATCCCATGCCTTCTGGGTATGTGCAAAATCTGTTTGGGTTGACTACAACTGCATGGTGATTCCATAACATCACATATCCAGGAAGGACCATGTCTATTACAACAGATACCTTAAAGAGGGGGAGAGATTTAAGATATGTTAATTCCCCTGATAAAAGTAGAGCTGATGTAATTTGGACCAAATCAGTACTTAAGCTTCAATTTTCTTAGAAAACTGACAGTCACTTTCCCAAAATTGATGCAGTAACATTACTCTGCATGACCCAAATCTATATTACACACTATTCCACTAGGGTTTTTTTTCAGGTTTTGAGTTATCACTCTTGAATTTATTGGTGTTTTGCTCCTCGTAGAAAGTGTCAGTGAGGATTACCACTTCCATCTCTCCCTGTGATATCATTGAAATGTGATCCCATTTGTACCACACTTTAATGATTGTCCTAAATGCTGCCCTATGCAATCCATCTCTGCCAGACATAACTGACAAGATAAGTAAAAACAGCAGCCCTAGTGAAGCACTGGACTGCCTCTTCGGTGCAGTAGGAAGAACCAGCAATTACTGTGAACCAGACAAACATATTCCACAAAAAAATTTCACATTCAGTTCTTTTGGTTGGTCAATTTGAATTTTTTGTTTTTCCTTTTTACTAAGCCAATAGCTTAGGAAAAACAAATGAACTAAACCCAAAAGCAAAATCCTCCCCAACCCATCTGTTTTCAATACAAGTTTTGAATATTTACACATATGCCTTGCTCCTAAATGCCAGCTTTTGGCTCAAAGGTAATTTTTTAAAGCCAGACTGTAAATAAACATTCAATAAGAGAAATGGTGGAGAACCTTCATTCCAGCCTCATAGCATCCCAGGCATTGTGAGGAAATGTCAAATGAAGCAGGAATTACTGCATCAATCCCAAATTTGGTGATAAAGCAAAGTAAGCATTCAAATAGCCATGATGCTAGCACTACTGGCTTTTACCCTTCAGATTTATTTTTGTTTTGCAATTGTTTCAAATAACAATAGAAGATTTCCATTTACTTCTTTCAGGGTTGTGAATGCTTGTTCAAAAACAGACAGTAACTGCTCTTAATTGCAATGAGAAGGAAAGTGGTAGGTGGACCAGTATTTCAGGCTTAGAGAATGAGTACAGTGTTAGATGCAGAGTGTCATCTAGAGGACAAAAATACCTCTTCAGAAAAAGCTTTACAGTGAGAGCCTGAGGTTTTTTTCTCCTTGCTCTAATAACCAACACTTACATCTTCTTTGCTGGCCACATAAATTATCTCTAGAAATACCTTGAACTGGAGACCCACTGCAGTCATTCTGAAAGTCTGCATCAACACCCGCAGATGAGGGCAGGAATGCTTCACTGCAAGGTACACAAGTGACTGGATTGTGTGTGACCAACCTCAGAACTATTTTCTCCTTACATCTCCACAAATAGTTTCGAGCACAGGGATCACCCACTCTTTGTCACCAAGAACCCACAAATATGATTTAATTTTAAAATAATTGTACTGCCTGGGATGGATACCACTACACTTTAAACTGTAAATTTATATCATCGTCTCCATTTTTCTAGGAACATCGTATAAACCTGACAATCAGTAAACGGAACATAGTAAATCTAGAAAGAAATATTCCATCACTATTGTTATGAAAGACACAAGAGGAAAAAAAACAAACACTTTTTTAAAAAAAAAAAACAGTTGAAATATGTTCCAACAGAGAAACTTACTAACTGAATGAGAACATGAAATATTTGTATCATCCCCAGTATTAGAACATGACAACCTATAGCAAAAGTTGTATTTTCAATCTGTATGTAATAACTTATACTTCTGACATGTCTGCATGCTGCATTCTGCTGTTTCCAGAATGATCCCCACTTTAACACACACAAAAAAAGCACAACACTTCTGTTCAATGCCTGACATGGGATTCTGACATTAGGCAGAATGTTTACCGCAAACAGAGTCTAGGCAGATTAGTACCATACAAAGAGAAAAAACACTGGCATAAAACAAATTATGCACACAAAAATATTTCAGGCTTGGTGCAAACCTCATTTAGTTTCTGCTGAAAAAAAAATCCCAAACAAACCAACAAACCAGTTGGAAGTATGTTATAAAAGGGTGTGCAGACTCATTCAGGAGTAGTACAAGTAGTACTGACTCCATCAGAGAGAGAGAGAGAGAGAGAGAGAGAGGGAGAGAGAGACACAGAGAGAGACACAGAGAGAGAGACAGACAGACAGAGAGAGAGAGTGGTGGAGCACTGCACTGAATCAGAAAAAACTTAATGCACCTGTATATCCTTGGAAAGAAGGAGGGGGAAGTGAGTCAGGCACATTTTTATTCCTTTTTAGCACTAAATTGTTACGGTGGCATTCCAAGAATTCTCTTTCCCAGTTCGGCCAAGTCAAATTGGGATGGGTACAATGGAGTACCCAAAGATAGTCCCCAAACATAGATTTTAATGTTCACAGAAACCTCATGGTCCCAGGGGCTGCTTCCAAAGACCCAGGGGTGTGGTGAGCTTCACAATGTAAAGGGGTATCTGAGGGCAGGGGTCCAATCACTAATGCAGATCAGGGACATGACCTATTATGGAATGACTCCATCAGCATCCCCCTAGCACCCTGCCTCCCAAGGCTTCAGGCTTATTCCCTTCATGTCAGGAACCTCGTCCAAGGTTTTTTCTATCCCAGCTAATTCATTTCCCACACTGAATAATCACAATTCCTGCCCCCTAAGGATGCAGTTCACCTGGAATGAATGAATGAAGTCTGGTACATGGTGGATCAATCTACATTTATGAGAAAAGGTATCTAGTGACAAAAGAGTACAGTTAATCTGGAAATTCAGGACCCTGTGAGAACTAAGGCTTTCTCTGTTCTCAGTAGCATCAATATAGTTCCTTTTATTTTAGTTAAAACAAAGTTGTTTTTCCTTCAATGTAAAACAGGTATTACCAACCCTATACCTTATTGCAACTTATATGTTCTTTTTTATTCCAAGTAGCATCTGCAACAGTTAAAAGTAAGTGGCAATTAAAATATAAGCATATATAGTTCCATAATATTTTTTTCTGTCTGGCAATTCAAACCACCTGGAAAGAAGAACAAAAATTGGAAGAAAATAATTACAAGTGATTTATCTGCTATTTCTCCTTTTATTTAGAGTGCAATTAGCATGGAGGTCTGCAGGAATTGTCTGTGCTGGAAGAGGAAAACACCTACTTTTCTACTAATTCTGTAGTTCATCAAGTAAATCCACTGTTGATATAAACATAAATATTGTACATATACTATTTTTTATGCTTTTTTTAAAAAAAAATGTGTCTATATGGATGCTGAAAGCAGGCAGGGAGCACAAAGCCTGTGTGAAACTAAGTCACACAAGCTTCTCACGCTGGCCTGAGAAAGCATAAGGAGGAATCCAAACAGTCCTTGGAGAAAAACAACAGCCTTTGCAGGTGTTGTTTGGATCCTTGTTGTTTACTTGCAAGAAACAGTCCAGGGCTGTTGTTCCTAATGGTCCAATGATGGTGATGTGTTGGTTTAATGACCAATGACAGTTTTACCTCTCAGACCTTCTCAGACCTGTCTATAAAAGAAGATCAGGAAAAATAAAGCTTGCTCTCTTGGGCAACCAAGCCAGAGAGTCTGTGTTGTACTTTAGACGTTTCTAATATAGTGTGACATCTGGTGACCTCGCGACACACATTTCAGCCATGAGCTGAAGGACATTGGAGTCTCCCTCCTCCTTTGAGAGGTAAGGAGTTTTTCCTCGCGTGCTCCTGGAGAGCTACAGGTCTGAGTGACCCTGGGCAGGAGGTCATGCCATCAGGTCCATCCTGACTGGGCATGGAACAGCAATCTCGATGAAAGTAGAGTTTATAATCCTGGGATAAACCACTGAGTTTGCATATTGCACTCGAGGTTGAGATACAGGTTTTCCAGAAAGGGAATGCAAAGTTCCACAGAGGAACAACTTGTCCTCTCTCTGAATGAGAAAAGCAGCGATTGGGACTCACTGTATCAGAAGGCTTTAAAGTGTTAGAGCAGTGTATCTGGGCATGGTAATGCGAGAGCGGATCAACCAGGGTGGGTCTCTGATGGATCCCCAGAGAGCCTGGTTCCAGCCAGAGCAGTTCAACCCCTCGAACTGCCTGTGGGTGCAGATCTGGGGGACCACACAGGGGGTCTGCAACCCCTATTTCCAGCAGCAGCGTCCCTGCCACGGCCAGCCCGGCCTTGTACCACACTCCCTGTGCCAGCCCGTCCGGACTTCTGCAAACTCAGACTAACTCCGCTGATACAGCTGTGGACAGAACACCATGGTCCCGAAGCTGAGAGAAAGCCGGACAAAAGACGCTGTAACAGAGGGTTTTCCCTAGGGTCCCGCCCCGTGGGTTTCGGGGCGAAAAGTTTGCTTTCTGAGTGTTTTATGCCTTTAACGTTTCCTATGTTTGTTTTAAGGATGCTCTCCGTGTGCTCTCCTCGCGGTGCCGAGGGCGGAGGCCCCCCTTCCCCCGTGCTCCGGTGTCGGGGGGCTGGGGCGGTGGTCTGGCGGGGGCCGGCAGAGCGGCTCGGCTTTCTCAGCCCGGGCTCTCCCCCGCTCCCGCCGTGCGGTGAGGAAAGCGCTGCTGTACGATTAGCACAGCGAGGCGGGGGACAGGCACGGCTTCCCCGCTCCCACAGAGCAGCTCTGTCCCCGCACCCCCTCCACCCTTCCCCTGGGGGCGATGAACGAAATGATACTGACTTATTTATCTATTTATTTATTTATTTATTTATTATATTTTTTATATATAAAAATTTATTTTTTATCCAGGATTTTTTGGAATTTTGTTCTATAATTAGATCATGTAGGAGGTTCTTTTCAAGTTAAGGTGGGCACTGGCCACGCCTTAGCTCTTTCTGGACAAGAATTACCAACTGACACGAATACTTCTGCAGCAAAAATTACACACGAGCTCTTTGACTTGGCAATTTGGTCTGTAAATACAACCAGCTGTGTCGATCTTTGGAGTGAACCTGAAAGCCTCGCCACGGAGAGGTGCTCAGGTCTTCACTGCAAAGAAAAACTTTAAGTGTTTGCAGCTTCTGGACTGATCAAAACAAACCAACTAACCAACCAAAAAAAAAAAAAAGAAACAAAAACAAAAACAGACAAAAACAAGCTGCACCCATGCTGTCTGAATTAATTTCTCTTTTGAAACAATTTGAAAATTGTGCAAAACAGGAAAAGCTATTGATACCTGGAAGGGTGAATCTGACTTGCAAGTACTAGAAGATCATGAACCAAGCTCAGCTCAGTTAGGTACTCCTGAATTTGGTCATTGAATCTGCTTATATAGCAGACATAACCAAATGTTTGGATTACTCACTTTTGAAAGAGGTCAAGGGTACAACCTTGTTTCATTATTGAATTTTTTTCCTGCACATTCAGAGTCACTCCAATTTACCAGGTTCAACTGACTCCTTGCAAGAATGAGCAACAAGACCTGATGGTAATGCATAAAAGATTTGACAGCATGTTCCATAGAATCTCCCTGGCCATTCTAAGTCAGTGTCCAAGCAAGGTCTCATCTGGTAATTGGCAAGTTACTAAAGGGACCTCTGATGCTGTGTTTGTTCTCCTTCCTGCAAGGGCCCAGCAAGAGATTACAAATGCTGCCTTTCTGCCCTAAAACAAAAAAGGGGAATTATGGATGCTGAAAGCAGGCAGGGAGCACAGAGCCTGTGTGAAACTAAGTCACACAAGTTTCTCACACTGGCCTGAGAAAGCATAAGGAGGAATCCAAACAGTCCTTGGAGAAAGACAACAACCTCTGCAGATGTTGTCTAGATCCTTGTTGTTTATTTGCAAGAAACAGTCAAGGGGTGTAGTTTTCCAGTTGTCCAATGATGGTGATGTGTTGGTTTAATGACCAATGAGAGTTTTACCTCTCAGACCTTCTCAGACCTGTCTATAAAAGAAGATCAGGAAAAATAAAGCTTGCTCTCTTGGGCAACCAAGCCAGAGAGTCTGTGTCGTACTTTCGCCATTCCTAATATAGTGCAACATGTCTATAGTAGAAAAATTATGTAAAACCTAAAAAAACTTTTAAAAGTAATAAGAGTTACCAGAAAGAATAGAAATATATATTTTATTATAAAGCAAGGAAACAAGCTATCAGTGCATTAGTCTTCCCCCACATCTCCAAAAGTACAATGAATTTTAATGTAAAGTGTTAAAATTTAAGAATGAAAGTGCTGAATAGAATTATTTATAGAAGTAATGACTGCAGCCAGTACTTCACTGAAAACACATGCCACCAAAGACTGCAGTGGATCTTAAGAAAGGACAGTGAATTTATTCTACATAAAGAATCGTATTTCTTCCCGTAGAGAAGATTTCTTCTTTTCTTAAATTTGGTACCATTAGGCTCTTACTTCACAAATGTAAGGTACAAACTTCGTAGCCTGGTGGTTTATAAAACAGTAGCTCTCTAACATACATGATTTCACATTAAACTAACTAAGGCACTTTTCCAGTTTGTTAGTATTTATACATTCATTTTTAAAATGATGTTTTGATTGACTCCTATGCATTCAATAGAGACAACTTTTTGTTTCTGCCCCTGCATACAGGAAGGCCAGAGCACAGTTAAAGAACAGCAGGAAGGTTGTATTTAAAGTAAGTCACTGGCTGGAAAACTAGTTTTGACAAGGAGTACTAGGTCTCTTCCTACAGAAATAGGCATCCCATGATGATTTATCAATTAAACACAAAGAGAATCCATTACACACAGAATGAGAGATTTTCACAGGCAGCAAAATTCACCTCTTGGATTTTATTAAAGTACAATTTTTTGCCAATAGCTTCTTCTATAACCTGAGAGAGTAAAAGCTGAGAATTCAGCTTGCATACATATGACAAATACAGTGATCACATAGTTTTTCAGTATTTTTAAGCAACATTCAGAAAAGAAAAACAAAAGCTATTTAAAGCACAGAGATGAAATCAGGGTATGCACAATGAAATTTCTTTTATCTACCAAAAGAGCAATTCAGAGAGATGATTAATGGTTGCATGTAAAGGGCACTGAGGAAACATTACGAGAAAACATTTCCATTCCAAACAGATCTATTTGTCAGCTCTCAAAGCAGACTATTATATGCTGCAGGTAATTGAAAATAAAATAAGATTCACAGAATGCCTGATATTTCTATTTTATATCTGAACACTTAAGGGTTTCCAACACCCATAACACTGTATCTACAGTATGTAATCAACTACTGGCATTCTCACTTGGTCATCCAGATATTTTAAAAATCATTCATCACATTCTGAATAATTTATGGTTTCAGAGCAGAATTCCAATCAGACTTAGCTGCTGAAGTTCATAGACCACGGTGTTTATTTCAGCTGTATAAAAAGTCCAGTTTACATTAATATACTAAGCTAAAATTACAGGGACAAAGACAGTTTGGATGTCTGCAGAGATCAGAGGAAGGCAGCTGAAAGTAGTCAAGTTCTTAAACCAAAAGAGATATCTAAAAACCCACTGGAAACTGAAAGATTTCAGATTAGTTTCCAAATAATGGAAAAGAACACTTACCTTAAGTGAACAGAAGGCACTACATGAACTAGATGGATTGCAAATACAGTAAGAAAATCCACTGAATGCCTTGCTGGAAAAAAATGCTAGCACATATTTCCCCTCCCTATTCTAATACTATGTTCATACTTTTATTGAAGTAATGGGATGGCGGTCCAAAATAATTATTTGAAATTAAAAGTGAGTAGCAAAATAACTGTTGTTTGGCTGACTAAACATTCTTAATTTTTAACAATTTTGATTAGCAACTTTTGTAAAATCCTTTTCCTATCATGTATGTATGTGGATAACCATACCATCCTATGGTTTAACCCCAGCCAGCAACCAAGCACCAGCAGTGAGTTGCTCACTCCCTGTCGTGGTTTAAAACCAATAACTAAGAAAATTACTTATTTCTTGCTGTGAGATATGGATTAGAATAAGGACAAAACAGGCATAAAACTTAAAAGGAATAAA
>NC_031769.1:84182305-84220693 GCF_001522545.3 Parus major
AGAGAGCTCTGGTTTTACACTTTAAGGTAGGGTTCACAAGTTGATCCCACTTTTCAATGGCCTAAACTGCTGTCAATTCTCAGCAATGACCGATAATTGGTCACGAGAAAAGACTCCAGGCAGTTCCCAGAAACTTCAACTTTCTTAAAGGTAAAGTAACTCCATGACACTCCCCCACCAGTAGGATTAGGGAGAGACTTGGAAAGGTGAAAACTGGAAAATTCATGGGTTGAGATAAAGTCAGTTTAACAGGGCAAGCAAAAGCTGCACACACAAGCAAAGAAAATCAAGGAATTAATTCACTGCTTCCCATAGTCAGGCAGGTGTGGTAGTACATTTTGTTATTGTCAATATTATGGATTGTTTTGCAGTTGGTTTACCCCTGGTTGCTCCCCCCAAATAAGAGGGGTTCTGTCGCAGTTATCCTACCTCTTCCCACTGTCACTTATCCCAAAACCTTTCCCCATGTTCCAGAATGTTCAGTGTCAGTCTCCCCTTGAACCAATCATCTCCGTTTCCCAACTGTCCATCAGTGTAACCCCATCCCTTATTCCAGGACCTTCCCTGTCAATCCCACCTGGCACCTACCCTTTGTGCTGGAAAGTTCCTTGTCAATCTCCCCATGCCTGGGACCCCATTGACTTGTTTAATCTGTACCCTCCCCTTATGTTCCTCGGCATGTGTTCCCACTCAAAAGCTGTATGGTGTGGTGCCTTGACCCACGTTTCTCCCTGCAAGCCGCACCCTGGACTGCTTGTCCCTCTGGAGACATCCCACTCCTGTCGCTGTGCCAGGAGCCAGCCCGGGTGAAAAAAGAAACCACTGGTGCAGCAGCAGGCAGGTGTGTCAGAAGGAAGAGCAGACAGTGTCTAATACCAAGTACAGATGTTGCGTATGTCAGTGCTAACCACAGCACTCCTATCTAAACATTTTCAAACTCAATAAAGCGTAATGTTTCCCTTATTTGTTGCTTGACATAGAATTTACTCTTACTGGCGGTGCACATCTTGCTCTCCAGAGATGTAAACATGGCTTCTTACAGCACTTCTCCATGTTTTGCATCTGCTTTTGGGGAAAGAAGATTAAATATAAAATGCTTTTAGTAATGAAAAAACCAACAGTTTTTCTCTTTACTGTCTGCCAGACACTGAGTAATTCCTTGTATAGCAGGGATGATTTCAATCACGTAATGCAACATTCTCAACTAAGCCTTGTTCCTGAAAACGTGTTTTCTCATTTTTCCATGAAATTACAGTTTTACTGTTCCTCATGGCTGTGATATATACAAAGAACACCTCTTTCTTTTCTCATGAATTTCACAAAAAGCCACTGCTATGAAATTCCTATTCTTTTTGCTTAGAATGCACTCAAAAAGTAAAAATTTGCTTTTAAGTATTTTATCTGAGGGCTCTAATATTGTTCTGTAATATGACTGCCCTTTTCATTTCATGTGCACAGTAATTCAGAATAAAAATATTAAAGCTCTGCACAATTCCATGGATTTAAAACTCACTGTGTTCTCTACGGTGGAGATCTAATTATTTTCTGATGTATTCTAATGCTGAAGCAATAAAAAATCCCTACCAAACCTATGCAAATTATACTTTTTGTAGGTCTCTAATAAATTTTATATACTCAGCTGTGGGGCTTTCTGGGGATTTTTTTTTTTAAATGAAATTGAAATATCATAAATGGTCAATTGCTCTTTAATTAACTTTATTTTGCAAGATTGAATTCTATTGTAACTCCTTTACCATATATATTTTATTTAGAAGATACTTCAAACATGATACCGAGCTTTTTCTTCTCCACAGTTGAACAAAGAATGGCAATTTAAAGTTGAGCATTGACATCACACTATAAGATGTTATGACAGCAAAAGTATATTCTTATCTGCTACCTGTAACATTTGACAAAAGTGCTATAACATTATTTTGTCTTTGAATACTCTTGAAAATTTATTTTTCCCACAAGTGCTTGTCAATTAAGATTTTGTAACTGTACAGACACTATTAGAAAAGAATTAAAGTGAATGCTGGAAGTGATCACAACTGAAGCTGTCTTCTGGTGTTTTAAAAGTTTAGTGGATTTCGTTATTACTGAATTTGTTTGCTTTTAAGATTTTGAGGCATGTGTAATCAAAAGACAGTGTATAATGGTTATAATTTAAATTTTCTTTATAGTCTTTCTACCATATCTTGAAGTGTTGCTTGGCCTTACAGTTTTGCTTGTCAGAGAGAGATAAATTATGGAATACCACTTTCTGTTTTTTCTAATTTATTAATAGCTATCTAGTTTTGTCAAAGACCGTCTCTATTTAACAAAACACAAAAATCACTAATATGTATTTTGATGAAACAGAGTCCTCAGGGGGAAAAAAGAAAGCCATAGACGAGCTATATTAAAATATTATGGTGCAAATTTTCCTGTTCCCATACACATTCTGTTGTGACAACAGACTTCAGCAACAAGAGGAAAGTGTGACAGAGACATCTCGGGATATCATCTCCCCAGCTTGGAGAGGCTTTTTCTCTCATTTTCTGAAACATCATCAGTATTGTAAAATTTAAACACTGGCAGCACTAACTTAGGGAATTACCTTGCTAACTCTATTCAAATCCTTCAAGGCCAGATTCCTTATGAATTGTTTGGGTTTTGTAGCTAAATAAAAAACTGTAGGCCTGAGATCTGACAGGAAATAAACCATGCAGCATCCTTCCAAACTTTAGCTTCCACTGTCAGTTCTAGAACTTAGTTCTGAGCTCCCTGAAGAATGGAGGGAAGTCAGAAAGATGGGAAGCACACTGATCAGAGTGCTGGGTAAACACTGCAGAGCTGAAAGGCCATGATGAGTGCCATGTGTGTGTTGCAGACTCCTGGCTGCATTGTGTGTTCATTACCAATTTGTTGCTGTTAGGTTGCCCAAGTGGCCATACCTATGCATGGAATGCATGTTATGATGATTGAAGGGATCAGTATCATGGCCAAAAAAACAGCCCATCAAGGGTATTCCCCAGGGGGAATGTGGCTGGTAATGGATACAGAGTAGCAGCTGCACACATATTCACACTCCCCCACATCCCCTCCATCACAGTGTTTTGCATCTCAGTACTCTGGAATCCAAATAACCCTTCCTTTTGCATTTAAGTCCTTTTTATTAAATGCCTTGAATACATATTGTGAGTCTTTGTTCTGTGATACCTACTTGCAAAAATTTTGAACTAGAAGGTACACTCAATTTAGAGATGTGAAAACAGAATTGAGAGTGTTTTCTGCAAGCACTAAATTAGTACTTATTCAAACAAATCTGCTTTTAGATTCATTGCTCTCTTTGCTACCTGTCTCAATCAAACCCAAACCCTTTTTTTGCCTAGAGATACTAAAATGTTTATTATTGTCCTTATTCCTATTTGCTGTAGAGTTTACCATTGATTTTAATTTGTCACCCACTGTCTGTATTTCATAACTCATAATTCATAACCACTTCTGTGAAACTCTCAGGTTTTTATAACATACTATATATTTAATATGAGAGAGGTGCTTTTACTCCTACTACTATTTCCAGCAAGAACATTAAGGTTTTATTCCGGGTGTACCAGAATGCATTGCTGACAAGCAGAAATGCACCAATAAATTATTCAGGTCATTCTAAGTGAATTCCAATAAAAACTTCATATACAACAGCATTTCTTTTGGAATTTAGCATTGGAGGCATTACTCAGTTTTTTAAGCATTACTTTTTTGTACAATGGATTCACATTTCTTCCCCTTTTCTGCATAGGTAGAGCTCAGTGCATTTAACCATCATGAAAGATGAACTAGAAATAATTTGAAAAAGAAACCTAAAAATAAAAATAAAATCATCATCATTATCATCATCATCGTCGTCATCCAGTTCATTCTCTAATAATAACAGATGAGGAGTCTTGTGCACAAAGCACTGTTGGGAAGTACTTAATCTCTCCAGAATCCCAAGACATGAAGATGGCCCATTAAAATTAGATTATTTTAATAATTAAAATTAGGCTATTTCTTCTTTGAATTCTCTCTACTTTCCAAATTTATAACTATTTAGGGGCATGATATCATGGGCATTAAAGCTTGCCTTCGGATCAGTCTGCTTCACTATGGAACACAAGACACGTATTTTTTGGCGAGTGGTTAAAGTCAAACATTTTGTTTCTAAGAATGACAAAAGGGAATTAAATTAATTGTTCAAGGATATATTCATAGAATATTCATATGTTCACAAACAGGAATAGATTATTTGGCCGAGTAACAATGAAAAGAAAAATGTATATATGATGAGTCAAATTTATTGTATAAACAGCAAGAATTCATGGTCTGTTTCTTTGGTTTATTATTCTGCAACATAACACACACATGAAGACATGGGCCTGAACTAGGGTTTTGGGGTCAACACTGCCCTCAGAGTCCCTGTGTGCAATGCACTACCATCAAAGAAAGAAAATTCATACTGAGAAATTAAAAGTTCAACAATCCTAAGATACCAGGTTTCTCGAGATCAGTGCTTATGTTCTGGACAATATTTTGGATATACATACTGATAAGAAAGAAAAATACATGCACATGTTATCAAATTAGGGTTTAACTTCAGAAGCAAAACAAAATGAGATGCTTATAAAGCAGGAATAAAATTACTAATATTAGTCTGATTATCAGTTACAACCCTCTGAAAACCCAGTCTTTACACTTGTTCAGTAACAAGTTAAATTTTCAAAAGCTTTCTGAAATACTGAGTGCAATTTTGAGCTTTGATGTGTGCTTTATGACTAATTTTTTAGCATTCCATAGTAGGAGTGTTTGATATTTAAGTGTTCAGCAACATACTTAAAAAAATAGAATAGTGGACTTAGACGTCACAGGCAATGCCAAAGACCAAAAGAAATATTTTTATCTCCACTGAGATAACAGAAATCATTGTGTTGTAAAGATGAGAAAAGACAATTACATGCTACAAGGCTAGACTCAGAATGTTTCAGAGCAAGTGTCACCCCATGAACAAATATGGTGAGAAAAATAACTTCACATTAGAAACAGAGGTGCTTCCTTGAGTCCTAGTTTTCATGACTGATGGTCTGGCTTGACTGTCTAAAGCAAATGTTGATGGCTTGCTACATGAACTCAGCCCTTGATTCACACATGTTTCTACTTGTGCTTCTTTTACTTTTGGTTTCTAATGGACACACCAATACCTATTTTCAGAGAACTGACCTAAGCTCAAAAATTTATGCTAAATTCTGGCATTAATATTACTAAATGTAGACTTCTCATTCTACCAAGCGTAATTTCAAATTTTGGTTTTTTTGGTTTTGTTTTTTTTGTTTGTTTGTTTTTGGTTTTGTTTTTTTTTGTTTTTAACTGGAACTGCAGGTAAAGTAGGAAAGAAAACTTTCCTGTCTTGTAATTTATCTTTATAAATATTTTTTGTTTTCCTATAAATGGATTTCTCTCCATTGTGAAGAAGAGTCTACAGTATCTATGCTGCTACTAATGCCGTGTTCTTTCCCTAATTATCTGTTGGGCAGGAAATCCTTAAAAATCAGTAAAACTCTTATTACAGCAGTTCTGATAAAAATAAACACTTAATTGTCTTAAAAGGGAAGATATGTGTCCCTGAGACTCTCTTGCTGGCAATGCTTTAGCTATTCGAAACAGTGCACTGACTATGTCTAGGTGGTAATCCACCAGGAATCTTCTCCGTGCCTCCCTAACAGTACAGCATGTTCTAGCTATGAAAAAGCACTGTGTTTTAAACTCTCTCTCTATATATATATTTGAGAGTTGTTTGAAAATAGCAACGTAAAAGTTTAATGGTCATTGCATTCCATTGACTCTTTCTACATACAACCTTACCACTAAATGTTATACTTCAAATTATCTATTTTTAATGAATTTAAATTTACACACCATCTAGTGGCCAGCATGTAACACTTTTTTTATAAGATTCCCTGATTATCTTGATAGGATCTAATACACTCTTTCTAATGAATACAGCATATTAAGAATATTTTATATTGAAAAAATATAATAACCACACCCCCCCTTGTTTTCTGAATGGAAAAATGAGATACATCTTCTTATATTTTCTTCAAAACCCAGAGGGATAGTAAGATTGGAACAGATTATATTTCTTGAACATTCTTCTTTTGAAATTTGACCAGATGTTGCTCAGTAGCCCATATAATTTCCATGGGTAGTTTAAGGAGCTTTCTCTCCTTAAGATTTAGTCAAAAGATGAGGTCAAATTTCATTTAAGGGAAAGTTTTATATTATCATTGGACACTAACATAGACATGAGCAATTTGTATTTAAAAAAAAACATATGAAGAAACCATAGATTAATAAACAAAAGCATTTAAAAATATAAAAATGAAGATTTGGAACATGAGTTTTAAATTTTAGCTACCCCATGCAACTGAAAATTGACATAGTTTAAAAAAATTCCTAATTGAAATAAATCCTTTTGTTAAAACAGAGTCAAAATACTGTGTATATGCAAGTATTCCTTGTTGCTAAGGAACTGGTTTCCTAAGAAAGCAGAAGGATTTTGCTTGTCTTTTAAAGCAAATAAAGATGAGTTATGTCGTTATCTTAACTCCAACAACAGGTAAAGAAATTTAATTGAAAATCTATTCAGGATTTACCTAACATTCTTCAGAGTACGGAAAAAAATTATTCTGGAATAGGAATTCACAAGGTTACTTCTGGACTTACATTTATCAGTGAAGTAACATAGCATCAGTAGTATTCTTTTGTTTATTTTTCAATACAGTTCTGATTTCCATACATTTTAGCAGTCTTCTTTCCTAGTTCAAGTGCTTCAAAGCTGAGTATCTGAATTGTGTTGATTTGGCACAGCCTGGTGTTTGGTAGCTGGGGGAAGGCCACAGGGGTGGCTTCTCTGGGAGATTGCTAGAAGCGTCCACCTCGTACAACAGAGCCAGTCTCTGATGGCTCTGAAGATGGACAAGACACTGGCCCAATTACAGAGGTTGGTAACACCTCTGTGATGACAATTAAGAAGAAAATCAAAACAGCTGACATGCAGTTCTTTCTCCAGGTGTGGTAAGGCAGCATTGTTGAGGCCATCCCGGCACAGCCCATGGCAATGAATTGCCACAGCCACTGCCATCTAGGCACTACCCATGGTGAGCCTGGCCTGCCTGGCCTCCCCTAGCCTGCCGTGCCATAAGAAGGGCAGAAGGGCAGGGGTGGCAGCGGCTTCCCCTTTCCCTTCTTGGGGCACAGCATGAAGAGGAAAGGTGGAAAATAGTGCCAGTGCTGCAGCGGCCGCTACTGCCCGCACGATGGTGGTGGGGACACCTGGGCAACAGTGAAAGCATGACAAGCGATTCCCCAACGTGGAACCTAGATGAGATCAACCTCTCAGCTCTGCAGGACCATGCAAGAATCTTTGAATTAGTGGAACTTGTTGACAATGGTACCTACAAGCAGCAGTCTTCTAGTCACAGAAGAGGAAGAAGTGAGGACATGTGAGAGAAAACATCGCAGCACCAAGATCAGTGGAAAAGAAGGAAGGGGAGGAGGTGCTCCGAGCATCAGAGCCAAGATTCCTCTCCAAGTCGCAGTCAGCACCATGGTGAAACAAGCATGAATGTAATGCATGAAGTCCATGGGGGATTTGGATAGCCACTCACAGTCCATGGGAAAACCTGTTCATGCCAGAGTGGGTGGATGCCAGCAAAAGCTGTGATTTAGTGGGAGGCTTGAATAGAGAGAGGACCCCTTCTTCCAGAGATAGAGGGCCCCTGCATCTGGAGCACCCTATCCTTTAGGAGACTACACCCCGTGGACAAATGACCCATGCCACAACAGTTTTGGGATGACTGTTTGCCTCTGGGAGGGACCCCATGGTGGCAGGATGATATGATATCCCTGAGCGAATATAAAAAGATCTCAAGCGATGAGCTGACCAAAATGTCCACACCCTGTCTCCCTGCACTGTTGGTGAGAAGGGAGGAGGAGCTGGGAGGAAAAGGGTGTTTTAAAGGCTTATTTTATTTCCCGTTATCCATCTCTAAATCTGTTAATAATAAATTTACTATGTACTTCTAAATTTGAACCTGTTTTTCCCTTAGAGTGTTTTCTCCCAGTCCTTATCTCAACTCATGAGCCCTTCATTAATTTTTTTTTCCCTCTCCCCTGCCCAAGCCAGTATCAAACCACGATGTTAAAACTCTCCATTTGAGAGATGCACAGAATGTCTATATAGCAGCCCAAAATACCAGCAATGGGCAATCAGCATTGAGCTACAAGAGGTGAGGAAGAATATTGCATGACTCAATTTCTGTGAATCAGTTAGTGGAGAATATCCCACTGACTTGATCAAGACCCTCCACTACCTACTATCATTTAAGACAATGTGCACTTCATTGCTTAACAGTCATATCAGTTTAAGAGATGGTTGCCACTTCTTAGCTCTAATTCTGAAAACACTTTTATTGCATTTTAATTGTGTGTGCTTTTTCATCTGCAAGGAAAGTACTCCTAATTACCACAAATGCTGTTGTGATAAGAACATTTATTACTGGATCTTCAGTTTTTGTTAGAATGACAGAAGAGATAGCTTTGAAGTGCATCACCATATACCCTTTGTTTTACTTTTTCTCTATTAAAAACAAAAGAATATTTTATGAGCTAACAGAAAATTCTAATCCCTAATCTCGACATTTATAAAATTTCGTGGATGTGGTTAATTTGCTTGAAAGCACTGTATGTGTTTCACATTAAATGTCTGACCTTTATTAATTTCTCTGTCACTAGTAATTTATTTTCAGTGGGAAAAAAAAAATAATCACTTACTCTTAGAAATAAAGACTTTAAAACACTCTCTCCCCCTCTCTCACCCTCCCCCCCACCATCCCCCAGATAGTTTACTTCCTTAATTTTTCATTTCTCAGCCTTTATGTTGTAAAGCACAGTTATTCCTGCAGGATCAGTCTAATATTTTTTATTGTTCTTTCAAAAAACACCCCAAATAGCCTGGCAATTAGATTCACCATGTACCGAGTACTCAGGGTACTCAGATGTCCAAAATAGCAGCTTTCCAATGCAAATGATAGTAGAGTGATCAGAGTGATCCATAAAACTCTCTTTTCCCCACCTTTCATAATTTTTACCATTAAAAGAAGCTTTCAAGAAATCTTTTTTTCATAGCTGTACTTACACCTTCAATAGCTTATAATGGAGGAAGGTAATAGGAACAGTATAATTGCTAGAATCAAGAACATCTCATACTGCACTGTTCAGTCAAGTGGGTGAACAAATGAAGATGTATAATGATGAATTAACTCTATCATTGTTCTGAATTCCTCTTAGCACGCCAACCAGTATTTCACAAACTTTCCAATTTTTCACTACCCAGGGACAGGAGCTGCAGTATTGCAACAAAACAACCAGCATTAACAGATGACAGTGATCAACAGGTAACTGGAAAGTGTCATTAGATTGATCAGCTGAGACAAAAAGGAAGGGAAAAGTAGGAAGCCACTAGGCTCTCTGTTCTGAGACTCAAAACAAGAATATTCTGGCTTATATTGGCAACAGAGTAGGAAATGCTGTGTTTGTCAATTAGGAACATACAGTGCTGCATTGAGAAGGGAATTGTTAAGCTGCTGATTTTCTCCTCTTTGGGAACCAGAGGAAGATAACAGGCTTCCTGTGTGACTTTCAGGGGATTTTTTGGGGTATTGGCTAATAAGCAGCAAAAGTTCTTAATTCGTATTTAGAGCCTCTAGTTGCAAGCATAATTTATGAATTAAAATGAGATAACTATCCAAAATTAGCCTATGCAGTTCCTGTGTTTTTTGGTTTTGTTTTTTTTTAAGGTGGAGAAGAAAACAAGTAATAGATAACACTCCCCTTGTTTAAAGAACATATGGAATAAATGTACAGATTAACTCACTTATTTGGCTATCAATGAGGAACAGAAATTTGTCTTCAGACAAGGGTATCTGAAGTATATGGAATTTCTGCAACACAGTGAGAAAGAAACCACAGAGAAAGCAATTCTCTTGAGATACCTCATTACCTGACACTGAGTCCAATGGCCAAGGTAATAATAGAACTCACAGAGAGTGCTGCATCCATCTCTGGGGTCTCCAGCACATAAAGGTCATGGAAGCTGTTGAAGCAAGTCCAGAGGGCCTCTAAGATGAACAGAGGGATGAGGGATGGAGCACCTCTCCTATGAAGACAGGCTGAGAGAGCTGTTCATCCTGGGGAAGAGAAAGTCCCATGGAAACTTTGGACCACCTTTCAATAACTAAGGGGGGTCTACAAGAAAGTTTGAGACAAAATTTTCACAAGGGAATGTATGACAATGAGGAATGACTTTAAATTGAAAGAGGAAAGATTAATATTAGATATTAGAAAGAAATTATTCCCTATTAGGGTGGTGAGGCACTGAAACAGGTTGCCCAGAGAAGCTGTGGATGCTATGTCTCTGGAAGTGTTCAAGGCCAGTTTGGATGGGGCTCTGAGTAACCTGATGTAGTAGAAAATGTCCCTGCCCATGGCAGGGGTGTTAGATGATCTTTAAGGTTCCTTCCAACCCAAACCATTCTGTGATTCTAAATACCTGAGATTATGCAGTCTGATTTTTTTTTTTCCTAGGTAATTACAAAATAAAACAAAAAGGAAAGATGGCCTTTTAAAAATTAATGTAGTTATGGTTGAAGTTGGTGATTTGAAGTGTATTGCAAGACTTTGATGATATATACCCGCCATTATTTGCAATGACAGCTTTGTTTCACAGTGCACCTACAAAAGAAAAAGTTACCTTTATTGTCCTAAGCCATAAACCAAGAAAACTCGAACTAATGTCTAAGAATAGCAATACAGCACACTCAAACCACTTTTTTGTTTTCCACAGTTTCTTTGCTGCGGACAGATAGTATGAAAGAGTTTGTTGTATTTTCTCATCTAGAGACATGACCTTTCTAGTCTAGTTCTGATACAAGTTACTAAAGATGTAATAAACTCTACTCTCTCCCACTACCCCAAACTCTTAGCCTAAAATATCCCAGCTGGGACTTCATCTCCTTGAACTGACCCAACTCAGGCCCTTCTTCTGTTGGAAGGAACAGCAGCCAATAGAGTAAGGACCCAGAACAAAATGTGGATTTGGTCATGTTTAGCTAACAGTTTGCTAAAGGTGTCTGCTGAGGTTCATTCATTGGCCAAGTTTGCCATATGGAAAAATTGTGAATGCTAAAAGTTCTGTGTTTTCACCAACTAAAATTAACATGAAATTTTTCTGTTGGAGGTAGGCTTTTTGTTGTTTGTTGTTTTGAGGAATTACTGGTACCATCATGCATATTTTTCCACTAATTTATTAAGGATCTGGAAAAGCATTTACATTAATAACTCTGAGTTTTTCATATACAACAACTAACATTTGGAACAACCAGATAGTTTAACCCAGGGATCAACATGAGTGTTGACGCAACTGAGAAAAAACCTTTGATTTTTTTTTCTTTCATATTTCTATCCTAATAAGTGTAACAGGACTTTGCTCTATAAGTCACATTTCAGCACTTGTGGCACTGAAAAGCACAGGTTTAATTCAGTAAGCTGTCTGCATGAGGAATTACCTCAACAGTCAGTGTGCCTTGCTTCATGAGGGCATGCAGATAATCTTTCATGATTTTTACTGTCACCATCTAGATACCCGTGGGGTCAGATTCTGAGCTAATATCAAAGCTAAAAAACAGCTGCTGGTGTGGCTACTAAGGAATTCAGTCTTGAACTTACCACTTATTCTGAGTAGAATTTATATATTAATGATTGAATTCTTTGACAGTTCATAAATATGTTTTCTTTCAAATGTTTGCACAAAGAAATACATAAAAGCACCTTGGACAAAAATAATTAAGAATCTTAAAGTAAATACAGAAAACGTGTAACTGCCTTGTGTACCTTAATGTGCATGTTCTAAAAGTGATTGTGAAGTAGATTTAACTGCAAATTATTAAACAAAAAGGAATTAGCAGGTCTCTAGGAGTAATTGAATTGGCTCCATTATTAGTAAAACAGTCAGAAGATAATAGTCTTCCTCATTCTGCTGAATTGACTAAATTGGCAAACGAATTGAAGAACAGGCAAAGTTGAACAGGTTTCAAAAAACCTCTACTGCTTGTAGAGATTAGGATTTATTTTCTTATTTTCAAATAACCTGTGTTTATATCGAGTAATTACAGGAAACACCCTCAAAATCAGGGAAAATCAGACAAGATACTCTGAAGAAAGAAAAACTTCTTTTTCTTTTTTGAAACTTTGTTTCAAAAAGTGACTTCACAGCGCTCCAATTTGAATGAACATCTATAGTTGAACTGGTAGCTGCTTGTATTAGTAGCCTGTGAAAAAATACAACTTGGTTTCAAACATGTCAGGTACTGTCAGTTTCATAATTTTCAGCTCTGACCACTCACATTGGCTTTCATTTCTCTTTGCAAATGAGGAGAACTAATTGCAGAGTTAAAATTTCAACAGCTGAAGTAGGAGCAGCAAAAACAGATCTTGTGCTGCATTTCCTCTCAGAAAAAGCAGCGGAATGCAGGAGGGGAACTTTCCCAGAGAGGGCTCTGCCTCCTTGTAAACACAGTGCTGCTGAATTTGGGCAGTGCTGCCTACAAAGGCTGAAACTGAAGGCCACCCTCCCTCCAAATTTAGCTGGTTTTGTTTTTGTCTTTTTTTTTTTTTTTTTTTTAAACTGCTCTAGGAAGCTTTTCCATTTACTCAGTCACAGAGCTTAAATGCCAGCTGTGCTATGAAACAACTACAATTTAAGAGTGTTGTGGGTACAGACACCTGTGCCTTCCATGTAAATGTATCCAAGGCACAACAAAAGTTCTGGGAAGGAAATGGTTTGGTATTCCTGAGTCTTGGGTTGCAGAAAATAGGTTGGTAATCTGCCTGCTCCTTACCACAGTCTGCAGAAAGGCATGAGCTTGTTTGTTGTAAGAATAGAAATAAAAACTCAAATGTAGTCTTCCACAGCTACTCTCAGACTTACTTGCATGAATTTAACCATGTATCGTCTTCCAATATTAGACATGAAAAAAATTCTACACAAATAGTTACAAGATAAAAAGTGCATTTTTCCCACTCCATCATAAAGCACTGGAATAATGTGTTACATGAGCATGTAACATGAGCTAATTCTATGTGAGCTGTAGAATAAGCTGCATGATATTAAGAACTCGGCACGGGAAAAATGTATATTGAAAAATAAAGTGAGTGAAATCAGTGTTAAATGCTGCCCATGGAATATGGGGGGATGATAAATTACACTTCTTTCATAGCAGCTCTCCTATGATATTCAGATAGGAAAAAAAGTTTCCAACCCTAGTACTTGCCATGTTTGCAAGACACTAAAAGAAGATTCAGATATTTAATTTCCTCTTCCTGCATTGACATGCTCTGAGAAGGGGTCATCCCTAGAGAAGTGCAGATAGTATTGTTGACAACACCATTTTTAAAACATATTTGCAGTCTAACCTGCTTACAAAATAGGAAAAAATGGTGCACTTTCAAGGTCCTTTCCAGCCATAGGCAACATACAAGTACTTGTTCTGCTGCTCGCATGCTCACAGGAACTGCCAGCAGCCCTGTCACCAAACATCACTAGAGGAAAGCCTTGTCTGCATCTCTTGAGGTAAGAGCTCTGGTCATATCAACCACTCTCACTCATTTTTCGTTGCTGAATGCTGAATCCTGAATCTAAATTGATTATCAATATAATTAATTAATTATTAAAAAAAAAATTTAATTTAAAAATACTAGCACTGAGTTTTCATAATGGAGCTAGCTATATAGTTACAATTAGCAATATTTTCCAGTATTTCAGAAACAGACAAACTTCATGAATGTTCTATTTAAAGCTGTACTGGTTTTGGATGTCATGTTTAGGAGTTACATGTCTGTTTCTGTTGCATCAAATCTCATCATAGTCTGATCTCTGAAAGCAGTTCAGAGGAATTTTTTTTATTTTTTTTTAATTATTAATTTATTGGGACAACAGACATATAAATACATCCACTACACACTGTAACCACTCACAGTTCTTGCAGACTTGATATATCCACACAGAATATGGAAAATTAATAGGGTTTTTTCATGATAGGAACCGGATCACCCAAAGGTTTAAAGTACATCTAAGTATAATTCCCCTCCATCATTTAAAAGAACACTACAACAACATTTGTAAAGACAACTAAAAAGCTTTAAATTCCAAAAGAACAAAGCTTTATTTAAAGATTAATGTGAAATAACAAGTTTTCTAAATTGAGAAATCTCAAGTGACTTAGTCAGACACCCTGTCTTTCAATCAGTTCCCAGACTACATGGAGGATAACTGTCCCTGGTCTTGCCTACTGTGTCCTTGCTGGTGGGTCCTTAATTCCTGGCTTGATTTCAGATGAATCAACAAGTTCAAGCTTCAGCAAATGCTACCCAGTCCTCTCTTGTCCCCAGAAAGGTAATTTTCCTTGATTGTGATAACTGGCTTCTTAATTCTCAGTAGTCAGTCCCTTTTCCTCAATCTGAGAAATTTCTCAGTCTACAGGCTTCCAGACCTCTATGAGGAGGCTGTTCGCCAAACTCTGTGAATACACTTTCTTAATTACTCTTTCTTGGTAATTGTTTCCACAGGAGAAGTCCCACATTCCTTCCATAGGCACTGACATATAAAATTTTAATTTTCAATTTAAAAGAGAATATCATATGAGCAGCAAATTAAGCATAAAATGTCCATTTTTCAGTGTCCATAAGACAAAGGACTTGTATATTCTCATATATTGCTATTACTGGCATTCAGATGTTAGAGACCTTTTTCTTTTTTTTCTTTGAAAACCTCGCAGAATAACCTATCTTGTCTTTTATCTTCAAGACTTTTTGGCCCCTAGAAGTACAGGTGCATGTTGAATTCCCAATCCCCATGTTAATCTCTGCTTCAGGCTCAGACTGGTTTGTGGTCATAGAATATCAGAATCATTACAATTGGAAAAGAACTCCAAGGTCATCAAGCCCCTCTTTCAAGCAAATACCACTATGCCCACTAGAGCATATTGCGGAGTTAAGTGAGTAATGTTCACCATAAAAAATTATACAGCCTCCTAAATACCTGAAGCTCTCATTCCAAAATAAAATTTTGATTGCTGAATCAATCCATTGTGTTTTAATACTCATCACACAGATAAAAACACCATGCAAGTTGCTTTTTCATGACATTAGTTCTGGAAAGTCTTCTTTTGGGAAGATAATGAGTGATAGCTACAACAAGAAAAACTTTCCTACTACATCATTTTGGTTTTGAATTTTGTATCTATATGTTGCAGTATATATTCCTTTTAAAAAATAAACTCAATGTACTTGATGACTAAGCGCAAATTCTACTAATAATTTAATAAAAGTTGAACCTGGGAAGTTTGAGTTAATGGTGTTGAGCATTTCAGTGGGCTTCTTCCTTTTTTAATTGTTGTGTATTACTTAAGTAAAAAAAAAAAATAGAGTTGTATGTTACCTCCTTGCCTTCCCCACCCAGTACTTGCATGTCCATTAACGCTACTGTAGATATGATTTCAAGGTGGAAGTCAGTACAGTTGGCAGCAGATCAAGAACTAGGAATTGACTCGAGCTGAGTGATGGCTCCTGCCCTGATACAGTGACATCTGTAATATACAAAATACAGTACTCCTTTTTGGGTTCTGAAATGGAGTTAAAGCACAAGATAAAATTGCAAGAACATGTAAAGAACATAAAGCAAAATAGACCATACACAGATCTCCATGTTTGGTTTGGTAGGAGAGCTTCTGAGGTGGTTTCTGAGAGACCTGACCATGAAAAGAACCAGATATATGGCTGGAGGCAAGCATGGAACATATTAAAATATAGGAGAAATTAAAAGAAAACTGTAACCAAGCTAGGAGTGGACAAAGTCCCTGTAGTGTTTTCATTAGCAAAGTAGAGTTTCTGGCTGCCAAGCAAAGATGGACAGCAGCACCTAGAGCTTGTCTGAATCACTAGGTGACCAGGGATTTATTTGAAGTCATAAGTCCTCATACTACATTTGTCCAGTTCTACTGAGCAATTTAAGTGAAGTCAAAGCCTTATAATAAGCACCAAGCTGTCACAGCACAGTGGTAAAATGCCCCTCGCATTCTTACAGTTGGGCAGGTGGGGGAACTATTGTGTTGCAGCGTGGAGAAAGTTGGTTTGATGTGTGAGCTTTGGCACATGGTGAGAATTTTTGCAAGGAAGTATTTTACTGTAATTTAACTTTTATTGTAAGGCATGACACATCCTTTCCAGCTAATTGCTCTATTTCAGCTTTTAAAATGAACAGCTCTTTCTCTCTTATGTTTCAGCTCATATATTGTAATGATATTACTGCTGCTGTTAAAGGTGACCTGGAAATGATTTTAAATTATTTCCTTCTTGTTTCTTCATTCATTTACAATGAATAAAAATGGCTAAGAGATTCTAGACTAATTCTAAAGCATATCCCCTCCTCCTGCTCCACTCCCCCTTTCTATTTTTACTTTTTATATGTCATCTCTCATACTCCAGCTTTACACAAGTTAGAAGTGCATACGATA
Source organism: Parus major (assembly GCF_001522545.3). Taxonomy (NCBI): domain Eukaryota; kingdom Metazoa; phylum Chordata; class Aves; order Passeriformes; family Paridae; genus Parus; species Parus major. The sequence goes on from NC_031769.1 coordinate 84,198,949, forward strand.
TATCCTTGACAGCTATTTTAAGTTGAAGTAATAAAGACTTTTAGGACAAGAGGCAGGTCTGTTCCATGATGTGCTATACAGATTCTTATAAGTATTGTGCTACTCTGGGGAACTATCTGGCCTTCATCACTTTTGCAATGGATCTGAAACCCTGCAGTCATTCCACTCCCTTGTTAGATTCTTCATTTTGTGATTGATGATTTTGGTATTGATTTGCCTTAGAGAGGGGCCAAGAAGCAAGAGATGCTGTCAGAAGACCTACAAGCTTTTGCTGAAGGGGGGGCAAACAGAGCACCCATGTATTAAGGTATCAACATTCAAGACAAATAGAACTCCCCAATCTCCTAAACTCCTATTTATACCACAAGATAATACCTGTGAACCTTATTAAGATTTATGCTTTTAGATAAGAGATTCAGATTAATTTCAAAAGAGAAGATGTGAATTCTAACTTTGCAGGGAAAAAAATGAGTCCATAGTTTTAAAAAGACTGCTATGCAAAGATGTTCTCTCACCCAGAGCCAGGTCAGAGAAGCAGCTGCATCTGGGAATGGTGAGTATTCCTTAATCTTTCATTTTATCTGTGGAATAAAGAGATGAAATGAACTTTTAAAACACCTGAGCGACAGTTTTGTTCGGCAAAGAAGAATAGTGTTCTCTCTTTCATATCTGTTAAACTGAAGCATTTACAAGAGGCAAAGTCCCTGCTGGGAGTGTAATGTGAAAATCCACTCAGTGTGTGTGTTTCTTTAGACACTTAAAGTGCTACTAACTTGATTAATTTAACTTTTCTTTTCTCTTCAACCCTAAAAGATGAGAACATTCTGAAATGTACAGTGAAAATACTTGATTCAAGAAGGATTTTATTCTGTACTCTTTCCAAAAACCAAATCACATGACTTTTTTGTTTGTTTGTTTGTTTTGTTTGGGTTTTTTTTTTGTTCTTTGTATTTTTTGGTAGAGAACTATGCATGTTATAATCATGGGATATTACAAGATCATGAAGTCAAAAATAATTTGAAGCCCACAGGTGGGCAAAGAGCAATATACACCTTCAGTTCTAGAGAGGTATTGCAGAGATGAGTGCACATAGATTAAAAAGCACTGGATTACTTAAGCAATTGATGTATTCAGTATGATTGACTGCAGCAATACAAAAACATGTAATCAAAACTAACAGTAAGAAAGGTTTGTTGTTCTCAGAAGAAATTTCCATATCCTGCTCCCATGTGTCAGACTTATATTATTTAAAAGACTCTATTTTAATCTCAAATAAACTATTTGAGCATCAGAGCACCCAAAAGAAATAAAAGATCCTTATGTGGATCAGAATAGATAAATTTAAGATGACTAGCTCAAGAAAACCTCCTATCAATTTCTAATGAGTTTATACTTGTCATAACGCAGTTTAAATTGTGAATCTTCCACAACATTCCTCTTGATATTTCCTGAAGGAAAAGGAAGGTTTTAGTAAAGCTTTTGACACTATGTTCCATGACATACTCATGGACTAACTGCTGAAGTGTAGGTTATGTAACTGTACAGTGAGATAGCCTGAAATCATCTGAACCATAAATATGATTTCTTTTTTCCAAAATAACAGTTTAAAAAAATTCCTATAGAGTGAATTTCAAAAGTAAGCTATGGGTGATCAAAATATTTCATTTTGCACTAAAAGAAAAAAAGGCACCCATGATTTTAAACCAGACTCTTAAAAACCATGCACCTGTTTAAACTGAATCTAAGGTTCAGTCAGAGGGGAGAAAACTGAGAGCATACCTCTTAAAACAATAAAGATTGAAGTATTTGGAATTTTTAATACAATTAAATTTCTAATTAAAAAAATCTGATAATCTTCTGTAGTCTGTGATCTTAAAAGTGATATGTATCTACAAACATATATTTCACAATAAATCTGGGAGACTTCTAGAGTTATAGAGTTAGAGTTTTAGAGTTAACTCTAAATTGAGTTGTAAATTATAAATTTAGTGATTTAATACTTCTTAATTGGTCAAATATTTGAGGCAGAACACATGTCCCCTCACCTCCATCACATCCCTCACCAAGTGCAGCTAATAGATACACTTACTGGCTTCTACTAGACAGGTTTACTTACCCTTATCAGAAAGCATAATAATTTTATTTTTAATGACCATTTGGAAATATAATTTAATATAAAAGTATTAAAATGTCAGAAAATCTTCCTATGAGACTAATTGATGGAATTTACTGGAGATGGTGAATTCTGTAAACAATTGTTTTCCAATATGGAGCTCTTATACTTCAGAGCCTCAGGAAAGGAAAACATGACAAAGACTAAAAAAAACTAAGAAAACAGGTTTTACAACCATTGAGGAAGTGTCACTAGTTTGTTATTCATGTTTATTCACTTTTCCAAATGCCTTAGTCAAAATCTCTGTAGCCCTCCATCATTGTTAAAATCTATTCTTTCCTCAAAATATTAATAGGATAACTGATGGCACAGATCATTTGTCATTGAAAGCATAAGATTAAATACAGAACCAAAATGCTGACAAAACATACTTCAACAGCAATAATCAGAATGACAACTGTGTAACAGAACTTTTAAAGCACTTTTTTTTTTTTTTAAATCTTCCTCTACATAGAATGTGTTTTCTTACTGACACTGGTAATACGACTTTCAGAGAGAGCACAAGTGTGTTATACAAACTGTGACTGGAAAGATGGCAGTGTTTTGTTTGTTGGAGTATTTTCATCTATTTTTGACAAGGTCAAAAAACTTCTCTAATTCAAATTTACATTTGGCTGCTGATTGAAAGTATCTGTATGCTTTGATATAAAGTAACCCACAGTATCAAGTAATAAACATTTGAAAGCATTCCTATTAATAACTGAATTCAGGACAGCAACTGAGCAGAAATACTCATCTTTGTCAAACACTGTGTTTCTGAAGTGTTCTGATCACTTGTAAGCACTGAACACACAACTCACAGAAGTATCATTCTGGTGTTTGCATTTCAGATGAACAGTAATTCAAACAAACAAGAAGACATTTTTGAAAGTGTTGTAGGACAAATCTTGAGAATTCTTCCTTCCTAAAAAAACCCAAACCAACAAAACAAAACAAAAAAACAAGTAAGAAAAACAACAAAAAAACAACCTCCAAAACCAAGAAGCAACAAACCAGTAAACTAGAAACCAATCATGAAAAATACACATCCAGAGAAGGGGCTCATTTTAATTCCCACCATAATTAGTGTCTGTCAAGAAAAAATATGGAAGCACTGTATTTTGTGTATTTTGGACATGGAAACCCAGGAGTGAAAAAGTTTAAATCCTTCAGAATCAGCACTTAGTAATTAGAGATTCTACAAGCACAGGTGAACTAAAGCTTTCAATCTTTGCTCCTGGTGGCAAAAATTCTCTCCTTGTCACAGAATTTTTGAAGGGGTTTCCATCTGATTCTTTTAAACTATTACCTATGTATGTCCATTAATGTAATTTCTAAGAGAAAGGAGAACATAAAACTCCTGACAAGGTGATGTTAGCTAGTCAGCTAATATGCTCACATCACAGAAAATCAGTACTAAATTTTTTTTTTGTTTGTGTCTCTGAAAGCAGCAACCATTTGTATGACAATGCAATTGATATTCTCTATGGGCACACAATATATCTGTGTACATTTTATTTTCATATCTGAACTCAAACCAATGCTACTCAATGAATGCACAATAAGAATAATCTGTCTCAAGCATTAAAAAAAACATGCCCTTGGATGTTGTTCTATTCCTTTCCTATTTATCTGATCTAGCAAAGACTTTCACAGAAGTGATATTCTTTTATTGGGATTCATTAATAAATTATACAACTGACATCTGAAATCCCAGCAACAGTCATTTGCATGACAGAAAACTTAAAATGGCAGCACTTCTTTTCTAACAAGGTCAAAAATCTCCATCCATTAGTTCTACATCAAGTCTAGCTGGTGAAACATTAGGGCTGTATACTTTCATGGTAGAAATCCTTCATTAACAAAGAATAACCATTTGGTGTACATGCACAAGTGATGCAAAATGCACATTGAAGGTGACTTCTGAAGAAAAAGAAAAGCAACAGAAAACTTTCTTACTTTTACTGCTTGTGAAAGACGGAATTTCCTATGTCCTCTGAGGCCCTGTCATTGGCTTTATATTATATTTCTATTGGGAAAGAATGCAGTAATATAATTTTTAGCTTACCTTTAATATTATTTTCATAACCATTAAAATAACATCTTACTCTTAATAAAACTGGAACTAGATTGCAGTATCAATTTACTTTTCACTACTTAGAGAGTTCTTTCAGCTGAGGGTATACTCTTTGCTAAGCATGTCCTTTGATGCATAAAACAAACAAAGCTACCATATAGGCCCACAAATTGAAAGTTCAAAGTCAAATCATGGATTCTGACATTGATGAGAGCTGATAAAAAAATCTGAGAAGGGTTTGAAATATTTTCACAGTAGGATTTTTCTGAAAGATCTCTTCTGTTTTTATAACACTTTGCTTCCTTAACTCCTTAACTCTTCTTTCACTTAGCTGCTGAAAAGAGATGCATTTCAGAGATGGGAAAGATAAAGGAGGGGAGAATAAAAGGACAAAATTAATTTCTTTGTATTCCATAAAGTACTCTAGAAACCATCTTTATCTCATTCTTAAGTGAATAGAAGCAGTAAAGTAGAATTCAACATGAGTCTTATATGAACTATACAGGGTTCTTTCCTTTTTGTAGTGTAATTAATGAAATCTTCTCTTTGATACATTCTTCATCTACAGATGCACAAGTTTTAGACTTCTTGTTCCTTTACCGTCTATAACAGTCAGATTTATGTAAAGGAGAGGCTGGGAGAAGCAAATGAGAAAAGCAAAAATGCCCAAGCTCTGTAACTTTTCTATCAGAGCACTGCTAAACCAGTCTTAAGTAGTCTCCAAAATTCATTGATATTATTTTTTTACTGATGTTATCTGTTATCTAGGAAAGTTATGAAACAATGAATTCTTCTCTTGAAGGAGACTCATAAGTGATGCCTTAACTCCAGCACACAGTGAATCACAGACATACCTATGAACTATCCCTAAAACACAAGTAGTTCTGTATCTTACATTCCACTCACTGTGCAACACATCCCACTAAAGCCTGCTTCTAGCTTAGTCTGCCAACTATTTTCAAGTCCCAAATATTACGGATATTTGAGTGCAGGTGGAGTGAGGTATTAAAATTCTACATTATTAATCATTACATTAGTAACTTTTAATCAAGGAACTCATCAAGAAAGTAGGACAAGGCCAGTCCGGTCAACCTGATGCTGATTATCACACAGATGTGTTATCATGGACTTTTCTCAAAAGGTTTTGTTTAGATTTGAGAGCAAAGTGATTTCTAGCATATCAAACCATGTGTCCTTTTTTTCTTGTTCGAAGCTCAAACTAGCAACTGTGATTAGAAAATGAAATGCAAATGCTTCTGAAGAAATGAGGGGAACAATTCCACGATTTGTCATTGCCATCAACAGGCCTACACAGTACAGTGCAATTACTGTTGATGAGGTGAACAAGGCTAGGTACAAGTGAGGATCTTTGCCAGGAAAATTTCTGTTCATATAATTTCAGTCTACTATGCATAGACACCCTTCAGAGCAAAAGAGTCTCACTTCTAGAAGGACAAACTTCTAAAATGCTATCCAACTGCAGATAAAAATTTAATAAAATAAGACACATGCTTTCTAACCTAACAAATTGTCTGGAGAGTTTATTTCCTGGTTTTCAATGTTGCACAGCAGCATAACCTGGGTTTTGACTTGGATGAAAAGCTTTTAAGGTACAAGCAAGTGTGGTGAGGAAACAAATAGAGTAGAGCACCATATAAGAAAAGCAAAATTAAAGACTAAAGGAAGAGTGCTAAGACAGAAGTGGTCAGTAGCTCAAGGATTACAGAGGTAAAACACAAATGTACAAAATGCTAAGGAAAGAAGCAGGTAATTGGAAAACTGCGCCTCATCAGCAGAGCTGTTCAGCCTATGGGACCAGTCAAAGGATGGGATCAGTGTGACCAATCTTCCTCTCTGATTGATGACTGCCAGGCTAACCCAACTCACCAGGGGACATAGTGAAGGGTGGCCAGAATATTAGTATCTCATAAATTCATACTATGCATTAATTAATTATTACCTATTGTTACCTATTGTTTCAGTTGATAATTTCTACTTTGCATTTTTTACAGCTCAGAACTGCTCTTTAAAGAATGCCAAGGCTAGTGATAAATGAGTTGTGGTTACTATTTTACCTATCCATCTGTGAAGCTGCCTAATGTGAGCTGGATTAAATATAGTGATGTCAATTAGCACTTCATTGTTTGAGCAATGACTTTGAAAACTCAGTTTCAGTACCACAAAAACTAGCAGCCTTGGCATGTACAGTGGTAGCTTCACATGAAAATTTTTTTTCTCTTTTAAACTGTTTGAAATACATTAAATTTTTCAGTTACAATGTACATGAGAATTCATGGTAAGGCAAGAGGCTATATGCTGAGAGAATCACAAGAAAAGTCACTAATTTGAATGGCTTTTTTAATATCCACAGGTTGTTGCATGTTTCAGACATCAGATGAGGAAAAAAGTAGATGTTTCAATACAAACCCCAGACACTTGACCACCTTACTTTATACATATATATACACACACACACACACACACACACACACACACATATATATATATTCCATAGACATAGTCCACCAAACAAAAACTTTTTCAACTATCATCAGTATTTCTTATTTAGAAATTTGGCACGTGCTGAGAACTGCAATGCTTGGCCCAGAAACCTTTGTCATTCATTCAAAATAAGGGAAATACATTTTAGGAAGCAGAAGATCAGTGGAAACCACAGATTTGTAGACCTCCTGCAACATCTGTTTAACTAGAATTGCTCGAGCAGAAACCTACACCATATTACATCATGCAATTTGACTATTTGGCTCCAACCCCTTCACCAGTACTTGAGCCTCTGCTGGTACAAGCTGTTAACCATCCCAATAAGGCAGTCTTGGGGTGATAACTCCTCTGACACCCTTTAATTTCCTAAGACAAACACAGGGAACCATCTTATATTCCTGATGCAGATCCTGATACCATATCAATTTTCCTCCTCTATATCTGACTTTTTTCTCTATTCCTCCTTGTCCCTAGTGATCTTCTCATCTAAAAGTAAAACTGCAAGATAATGGAAGAACAAAAAAAAAAACTTTTGCTTCTCAGTTAGTGCTTTCATTCTTCCTCCTCCTTTTCTCCTCCCTGCCCTTCGGATATTTAAATGGTTGCATGTTCTGCTCAACTGTGTTTTCTGTTACCTCTCTCTCTCACTGTCAATGACCTTCATGTCAGGAAAAACAATCGGCTCATAAACATGAAAGTCTGAAAATATACATAGAACATTTTTGTTCTATGTCGTGGTTTTAAAGCATTAGTTAAAAAAATCACTAGAAAACTTACTCATTTCTTGCTGTGAGATATGGATTAGAAGAAGGGCAAGACAGGCTTAAAACTTAAAAGGAATAAAGAAAGTTTATTAACAAAACTACAAGAATAAGAAACCAGAATAAAACCTCCAGAAACCCTTTTCTCCCCCACTACCCAACCATTCCTTTGTTTAATTGACAACACAGAGAAAAAAAAAACCTGGTGGTTAAAACAGTCCCAACTTTGCTATAGTCTTTTCCACAGTCTTTGTAGAGAAAAAAGAAGTTCTCTTTTGTCAATTTAAGGAGTTTTTCACAAGACCATTTTCTTGTGGCTTTCTATTTCTCTGATGCCAGCCACCTGGAAAACTCTGCCATCAGTTCTCTCCTTCCATTTCACATCACACTGAGGTGTGCTTGTGGGCCATGGTTCAAGGGGTGTCATTTTAAGGATGAGTTATTCAAAGGCAAAAGTTCTCTTCATCTGTCTCTGTGATCATCTCTGGAAACAGAAGTTTTCTCTTTGTCTCTTAAGGGCCACACATCTTTAACAACTCTCACTTCTCTTTTTCTGTTCCAGCATCTCTTAGGATCACAACTACTTCACCATTTGCTCAGCTTTATCAATGAATTACTTTTGCTCAGACCCACTCCATTCCCCCCAAAATACTCTTTCATGAATTAAAAGACTTTTTTCAGAACATTATTGTCCATCTCCATAGATTTTACAAAATAATATTTCCGCTTATTAAAGCATCTCCTTATTTCTCTCCCCATCTGAGGCTTGATTCCTTTCTTCACTGTCTTTGATAGTTTATGTTGTCTCTTTACCTGTTGATCACTCTCTCTCTTCTCCTCTCTCTGGAAAAAGGATTAATCTGCAAGTCTCATCTGGGTAGTGAAAGGGTTAAAATCTTGCCCAGGCCTTGTGGATGGTCTCATGATCTCTGCCAGGGCAGCAGCTGGAGCTGTCTGTGATAGAAGATTTTCCATGGCTGCTCTGGGGAGTGTGGCCTCTATCTCAGCATGCCGCAGGTCAATGGCTTTCCCTCCCCTTACTCAGCAGTCTCTGGTGAAACTCAGCAGCGGCAGAAATTGCAGCCGAGCCAGGGACTGGCCTGGCCCGGCAGCCCCACTGTACAAGGCCCAGTGAGCCCCACAAGGGCTCAGCCCCTCTGGGAAGGGGCTCCTGACACTTCACAGTCTCCATCATCCTCCCCAGGGCCCACAGAACTCCGGCCAGCCCCGCTCCCCCTGTGGCCCTGTCTGGTCCTGTTACCTCTTCAAAAGCCAGAAACGAAAGAGCAAAGAGAAATTCCCGAGCTTAGGTTTTAAAGGGTGGTGTTCACAGGGTGGTCTCACTTTTCAATGGTCAAAACTACTGTCAATTCTCAGAAATGGCCAATTATTGGCCAGGAGAAAAAACTCCCATCAGCCTCCAGCAGCCTTAACTTCCTTAGCTATTTCCTTTTTTTTTTTTCTTAAATGCCAGTCTATCACATTCTACAATATTTTCCCTCTTTAGGGCCACAACAACCTCTTGCTTCAAATGTAAATATTAAAACATATCAACAGGTTCTTCTTTTGCCGTTCAGATCAAGCATCATTAAGTACACACAAAAATTATGAAGTCTGTATTCCTCCCACCTTTTATTTCAGGTCTTGAAGTGTTTTCCAAGATAAAGCAATAAAGTTTTATTCTTTTTGCAATTTGTTTTTGGTCTGCTGAGACATAAAATATTTGCTATATTTACTCCAAATTAACTGTAATAACATAGTCTAAATAAATACTGTTTCACATCAGTCTATTACAAGAAGGACTGTTTACAGTATTTTAAGTGCTACACTGTTATTCTCAATTATTCACCTTTTACAGGAACCAAGTTAACAATCTGCATAGATGTCAACTTTTAAAATCCTATTTGAAGGAGCACAGAGCTAATTTTTTCACAGTATTTCTCCATAAAAGTCAAAATTGCCTGACACAAATTAGAAGATAACGTATTTTCCACTGGTTGGACAAATTAATAGTCTTCAGAAAGCAACCAGAACAGCCCATTAACTCATAATTTTTTACCCATGCTTTAGGTAGCAAAAGTGATTTATAGGTTGTTTTCTGAAGGAGGTCCTGAGTTGTCAAACACAAAAACATTATACTTAAGACAACTCTAAAAGGGTGAGGAAGACTGATAATAGTTGTCAAGGATACAAAAGTAGATATTAAGATGTGGAAGAAAGAAGAGATGACTCCACATCCCTTCCTCTACACAGACTCCAATATAATCATGACACATTTACATATAGGGCACGTCACATATTTAGTATAGTAAATTATTTTATATCACTGTCTCCTGTCCCTTCCCAACACCATTTTTCTAATGACATATTCTTTCCTTTGGTTTAACCTGCCCTCTTATTTTAACCTGCCTTCTCATATATCTAGAAATACATAGAAATATATGCATCCAATTTCTGAATTACCAGTGAAGTGTTTTTAAATCAACTTTCAGCTCCTTCCCTGGGTATCTGAAATGTAAAAATCCATTTTTTTATTTAAAAAGCCTCCCAGATGTTCCACAGTTCATGCTTGCCTCCATCCATCCATCCATCCATCCATCCTAAAGCAATCAAAGACTATTTTATTCCTCATTGCTTAGCAAACTTCTTGCAAAAAGACAGAAATGTGACACTGTCCTTGCAAACAAGGACACTGGCCTTCATTTTCATATCCTCTGTGTAGATGGAGACTTTAGAGACCAGGATTATCTTGGAGATGCTTGTCTTCCAAACCCCCTCACTGCCTTGTATGGCACACCTAGTCTCCTCCAAGGAAGAGAAAACATTTTTCTGACAAAGATGCTGGTGTCACTGCTAAGATGAACTCACAGTATGTCTCCCACTGAATAGTCATATGCCCACTCAGACATTCCTCCAGCTGACACCCCTAACAAGTCACAGCTTTCAGTGCTCAGCTTCTACTTCCCTGGTACCAAGGAAGCAAAATAAAATGGCTGCAAGAAAGATGTTTTTCCTGAGGAGTGTGAGCAAAAAAGCAACAAAAACAGAGAAAGAAGCACCGAGAGATACTGTCTGAAGAGTAAAAGAAGCAGAAAGGCCAAAATCAGATTTCTTCTGAAGTTGTTTGTGCCACTTCAAATCATAGTCCACATTTCCTTCACACAGAGTATCTACAGTTGTTGTTGTGATCTCTTACTCTTGTTGAATAGTTTCCAAGATAGCTAGGAGTATTTCAGAATAAAATCTGAAATGTGAACTCTCTCTCTTCACAGCATGGCACTATCCTCACAGACTGATAGGTTGCCCAGAAATGTAGATGTTCTGTACAAAGCCAACTCATGTAAAAATTAATGTGCTATGCATAACCCAGAGGGACATGTCATAACATCACCATAATCAACAGTCACAAGCATAATGCATTAGTTGTAATGTTTTATGGAAGAAATGTCTGGTAAAATACTGAGGGAGCGCCGTGTATGGTAATGTAAGAATATGTATTTCAGTGCAATGCTCAGTGTACAGAAGAAAAAAAGTATGGGCTCAAAGTGGCACTCTGCATCATATCCCTCTCACATTAGGAAAATTCAAGTTTAAAAAAATATTCTGTGTTGAATACCAAGTAGATGAGCCTAGGAACCATAACAAAGCATTCTTTCTGCATAAAAGACTTCAAAATAGACATAGGCAGTAATACAGATTTTAGATGTTCATTTAGTCATTTGTATTGCCAGGGCCTCAAAGGTCTTTTAGTTGTTTGTTTCTAAACTAAAAATTAATCTGCTTTCTGAAACCTTAATATATATATAGTCAGTGAATTCTCCTCCTGAGTTAAGTCAAATTTCCTCTAGAGTCAGACATTATTTCCTGCAGATGTCTCTGGCAGCCAGCTGCATTCTTTAGTAAATAGCATCAGGGGTTACCTGATATCTCAAGAGACAAAGCAGCCGAGTGATAAATCTCTACAAATGGAGACAGTTGTTCTACCACAGAAGCAAAGGCCAAGTTTAACACTAAAAATCCAGTCAGAAGCCACATTATTTTCTATTCTGCAACCCCACAGCCTTGCTATCTTTCCTCCCAAGAATGTAAGACCACTGAAGAACAGAACAAACAAGTAATGTATATCATCTTTGCAACTGAAACTTATGGATGCTACTTTCACCTCTCTGACTTTGAATTTACTTACTTGGAAAAAATGCAGGAGAAATAAGCACTTACTAAACAGTCAGTTCATAACAGAAATAGACATTTATGAGAGCTTCTAAAATCATGTGATTTTCTAACTTGAAACTTAGATCAAATTTGACCTGAACTAAGATGAGTTAAAGGCAATGCCATAAATCTACTTGTTCAGAATGCCACTGCAGCTAGTATAAGCACACGTTCAAGGGAAAAGATTAAAAAAAAAAAGTGCTTTTTTTTTCTCCCAGGAATTAATTCATGAGTAGCTCATGTTATACCACAGGTCTTAGAAAAAAAGTTGACTTGGGACCCATGACCAGTGAAAAGCTCTTTTGCTAAATCGTGAAAAGTAGTGTTTTCTCTATTGAAAGAAAAGCCTTAGTCATCACTGCATGGTAATTTACATCATGCTTTCAACATTTCAGTAAGAAACAAGTACTTCATGCAATGGCTTATTTAAGAATAATTTACTTAAATTCCTTAGGCATTGTAGTATGCAAATGTAAGTTTCTCATCGATGGCAGTTATTTTATTTTGTTTCCTTATAATATGTGGCTGGTTTCTCCTAGGAGGGATGTCTTTTTTGGTTTTTATTTTTTTACTTATTTCACTTTTGAACTCTTCATCTTCCCTCTAATTCCCATGCAGATTTTGGCCATTTATTGAAATACAATTTATCTAGTTTTGTTGAAGTATTAACTCATGTAGCCATCCCAGTTGTCTGTGAAATGGGTGATCTTAATTGAAAATCAAGAGAGCTAGGGGGAATCAAGACTTTCACCATGTAGGTAAAGAGGGAACTAGCAATGCCATGGAATCATTTTACACTGGGGCTTTGAGAAAATACGTCTACTTTGGAAATAACAAATGTTCCTTTGTGAAGAGAGTACTGAAACACCCTTTTGAAAATTACTTCCTGAAGAAACTGGACTAGAATGCTTACAGCAAAATATTTTATGAATGGGTCAAAAAAATTGTTGTTTTTTAAAAACCAGTCCTAGAAGTACAATTAAGTTACAAGGGATTCTTTGGGGAGTTATTCTAAGTTTCTTCTTTTCCCTAGTTGTTCTAGCATACACGTGGCATTATGAATGGATTAGGTGAGTTTTCTTTTGCAGCTAAATAAATAAGCATAACAATGTCCAGTTGCCCTTAGAAGACAAAAATTCTTCTCTGTCAGACTATATTGCACATACACAGGAAGTGATTAGGTCCCCACCTACACATCTTTCACCGTAAGGTCTAGCTGGCAGACTATTCCAAATCTCGTTTATTGCAGAAAAATGCAGTGCAAAAAATAAGTGATTAACTAGATCCATAGCATGAAAGGTATCATAAGGACATATTTAAATAGCATGCTGAAAACCTAAAGGATATTGTTTATTGAAAGAAAATAAAGCAAAATAAATAAAGATATTTTTAATCCTTCCCTTTTTTAATAGAAACTAACAAGATTTCCAGGAAGCCAGACTTTTTCACAATGACACCAAAGGCAAATGTCCTATAATAGTCAATTAAAAGCAAGACCAGATCCAGTTATGTAATTTGTAGCTGGTATGTCATACTACAGTTCAGTAACCTTTGGCAGTTACCTAAATAAAACATTTCTTTGGTTCCACGAGATTCAGGCTTCAGGGAACACCCTGTGAACAGGTCCAGTATTCATTAACCTAACCAAGAGGTAATACTAATCTCTAAAAAGTAGTGTCAAAACCTTAAACTATGGAATTCTATACTTTGCCTAATTCTATTGACATTATCACTGCTATAGACTATGAATCAAATATTTTGTGGCCAAAATATTTGCACAACAGACAACTGAATGAAATGCTGAGGGACACCTGGAAAATAAATTTCCTTTCACAACTGAAGGGCAAAATAATAGATATTGTGCCTATTAATATTGGTAACTGAAATAAAGTGTAAGATATAGTATGCATCAAAACATTTTCAACGTTTGTGGCACAATACAAACAAAAATACAGTTTAACCTTTCATAGAAGACACTTTCTAAAGATTTAAGCTACAGCTTCTTACAGGATCAGAATTAATGGTTCAGGAACAGGTTGACTGAAAAAAACACTCCAACTATTTTAGAAGTTGTTTGGGATACCTCATGTGTCTATAAAAGAAAGCTAAGGAGATTTAACAGGTCTTAAATTAGTTGTGTGTTTGTGTCAAATCAGACAAAATAAATAAAGGCCTCCCTTAATTTAATCCACTTTAATAAGCATGGAGAGGCTGGGGATTTTTCCCCCATAACTACCTCATAATATTTGAATAGGTAATGTATTGCTTCTGCTCTGGCATAACAATTGCCTTTAGTTTTCTGTCAGTATTTGTCAAATATATCTTCTGGTGATAAAACTATATTGATGGATTCAAAGCAAGTGGTTAAATTTAAAACCTGGATGGTGTCCCAGTATGGTGTTCTTTGGTAATTTCCATGCTCTTTTTCAGGATTGAGGCAAATACTTCTGCGTCTTTCTCATGTACTCTTATGTTAACTAATAAAAATTTTTTTCTCCTTAGGTAATCCACTGAGGTAACCTGATCTAGCAAATCATTTTTCCACCCCTTTAAATTGAATGAGAAGATAATTTGAAGGAGCAGGGAAACAAACCCTAAAACCACCATAGAAATTATCATTACCAACTCCCACCTACATCTGATCTTGCAGTGAAAGCTTCCTGTGGGCAGATAAGGATCACCTACATAAGCCTTTTTGTGAGCTCCTTTACTAAATCTTCCTGGATAATATCCTTAAAACCATTCTGGAATATTTCTGTATTCTGTAAGCACAAATTCTAAAGTCTCACAGCTATGAGGATAACTAAAGCATATCCTCAGTAGGCAAGCCCCATTGACCTCATTGTTCCCTATCTCCTTTTGAATTCTTCAATCTGAGGATAGGTCTGTCAGCTATGGAAGCTATTTCTGCTCAACACAAAGTTAAATGAGACCATTCCCTGGCTCAATGAAAATATGCTTCACGTAATAAAGTTATTGGATAAACTGAAAACCCTTGTTACAAATTAATTAAGATATGCCAAACACTTGGGGCAACTAAGTGTAGGGTCATATACATTTCATTGCTAAGCCTAGATTTAAAACTCTAATAATCTTAATAAAATAATTTTGTTTCTTACACAAAATAAGAATATATTACTAAAACCAAATTATAGACCTGAAGGCATTATCCTGTTTTAGATGTCTGATATTCCTAAATAATTGTGTCCCCTTGCAATATTATTAAGTGTGCCAGCAAAATGCAAAAAATAAAATCAGTGAAAGTAGAAGACACTACAGACTGCTAATGATCAGGATTAAAGGAGTCTTGCTGTAATAAATGTATATGCCCATATTCAATGAGTAACAAACACAACAGAGTCAAAACTGCCCTACATTGATTCTACCCTGAAGGTAAACCAACTACATTGCAATGCTATAAATGTCTGCCTGGAAACAATTGCTGTCTGGCAGTCAAAGCCATTGCATTCTAGTGACTAGAATTCACTTTAGCTTGAAGAGACAAAGGTTGAATACAAATTTTACACTGCTGGAGATCAGTACTGAGTAGAGACAGCCATGTACGCTTTGGCTATTACATAAAGAGGAGGGAGGAACTGTGAAGGCTCGTACAAAACCTTACATCTTATACAGGATATACAACATAAAAATAAAAAAAAAAAAATTTCATAAGTCACTACATGATATTGTCAGTTGAAAATAAAAATCCTGGACTTGTTTTGGTATTTGCCCAAAAATATGATGTCTTAGGTGCCCCAAAAATAATTATGTTTTCCATATCTTCTCTATGCCAGTTTACCCCAGATTATCACTGTCCTGTCTCTTCAAAACTCAACAACCTGGGAAATGAACTTTTGTGCTTTAATAGGGATTTATGGAGGGGAGGTGCACTTTGTCCCTTTAAAATGGGAATGGACATGAGGTTGTGTCCGCTTTCTGAGCAGAAACTCAGAAAGCTACATTTCATAATCCAAAATTACTTCGTGGCAAATTTCACAATATCTTCACCATCTGCTGGGGCAACCCACTCCACAAGTTTTTCCCATTGCTGCCTGCAGCCACAGTGCCATGCCAGAAAAGCCAGACACTCCATCCACGAGTTCCAGCTGCTGCCCCAGTTCCAGCTGCCTGAGGTTCTTGACAAGGAAGGGTTGGACCTGCAACTTGTTGGGAAGTCTCTTCCAGCAATATTGACAAAATAGATAAAAATAGGGTGATTTCCCAGGTTTTGTCCCTGTCCCACATTGTTTGTTGTTTTCAGAAGGAGGGAGTCATGTCACCCCACAGGCTTGGTTGATGTGTTGTTTTTCCATTCTCTCTCTCCACAGCATTGTCTGAAAAGGGGATTCTCTGACATACTGTTTTTGTCTTCTGGTCCACAAAGTCTGCTATGGTGGCTGCCATCTTCAGAAGAGGAGCTTCTCTGCCATCTTGCTTTCTTTGTTCCCAGGGTGACCACTGGACTCCCTGGGATCTAATTGTGACATAAACAAAAATCAGACCCATGTGTAAAGGAGTTTTCTTGTGGCTCAGATAATACCATATCATATCATATCATATCATATCACATCATATCATATCATATCATATAATATCATATCATATCAATGGTCCTTTTCCACAGAACAGCTCTCCAGTAGATCAGTACCCAGCCTATTCTGGGGCTTCAGGTTATTCCTCCCCAGGTGCAGGACCCTGAATTTGCCTTTCTTGAACTCTGTTAGGTTTCTCTCTGCCAATTCTCCAGCCTAAATATATCAGTACAAATTTCCGTATCTATATCAACATTCTTACTCCTAATTCAGCAGATCTTAAATTGAGCTAATTTGATAAAATGATGGAAATACTTCCAGATGGAATTACCCACATAAGAGCTTTAAGACTGTAACTGCATCAGTAGAGTAATACCAGTCATTTTCCAGAGAAGACAAACATTAACATTTGTAAAACAAATCCAGGTCGGTGGAATTTTTCAAGAACAACGACTTTAATCTTAATCACAATGCATCTGGTGAGGCCTGCTGAGGGGCTGTGTAGGGCTTTCCCTCAATGGTGTAGACTTCTGTCATGGAGTTACTTTACCTTTAAGAAAAGTTGAAATTTCTGGGAACTGCCTGGAGTCTTTTCTCCTGACCAATTATCGGTCATTGCTGAGAACCGACAGCAGTTTAGGCCATTGAAAAGTGGGATCAACTTGTGAACCCTACTTTAAAGTGTAAAACCAGAGCTCTCCTGGTTCTCTTTGTTTCCTGGCTGTGAAGAGCGCGGGGCTCCGGCCTCCCGTTCCCAGCCCAGGCCATGCGGCCGGGCGGGGACAGGGCTGGGCCTGCCGCGTCTCCCGGCCGGGAGATGCGGGCCCTGCGGGGGGTTTTCCCCGGGCTCTGGCCAGGCCGGGCCGATCTCTGGCTCGGCTGTGCAGGGTTTTTGCTGTAACTAAATTCACTAGAAACTGCTGAGTGAAGAAGGAGAGAGAGACTCTGAGCCTGCAGCGGGCTGGGGCGGCGACTACACTCTCCAGAGCAGCCATGAGGAACTCTCCATCGCAGACGGCTCCAGTTCCTGCACCGGCCGAGGCCACAGAACTACCTACAACAGCCTGGGCAAGATTTTAACTCTTTCATTACTCAGATGAGACTTGCGGATTAATCTTTTATCCAGAGAGAAAAAAGAGTGATCAACATGAAAAGAGACTTTATAAACTACCAGTGACAGGAAAGAAAAGAAGCTTCAGAAAAGGTAGAGAATTAAGAAGATGCTTTAATTAAGCTGAAATATCTTTCTGTTAGAACTATGGAGATGGACAAAGAAGTCCTGAAAAGAACTCCTTTAATTCATGATAAAGTATGTAGGGAGGAATAAAGTGTTCAAAGTGTAAACTTGAGTAATTATGGTATAGTGAAGTGCTGGAAGATTTGAAGCCTTGAGAGGCAATGAGGAAACTGTTGTCTAGTGAAGCTCACAGAAACAGATGAAGAAGACTTTTTTTTTTTACCTTTGAATAACTCATCCTTAAAAATGCTATCCCTAGACTCATGGCCCATACACATCTCAGAGTGATGTGAAAATGGGAGGGGTGGGCTCTGATAACAGCAGCTCTGGGCAGCTGACATCAGGGCAATGGAAAACTATAACAAAAATAGTTTTCTTGTGAGAAACTCCATAAATTAACAGGAAGAAACTTCTGTTTCTCTACAAAGACTGGTGAAAAGACTGTAGCAAGAATTGGGACTGTTTTAACCACCAAAGTTCCAAAGTTTTTGTCTTTGTTGTCATGTGAACAAGGGAATAGTGGGTAGATGGGAGATGAAAAGGTTTTTCTGGAAGTTTATTCTGGTGTTCTTATTATTGTAGTTTGTGAATAAACTTTGTTTATTCCTTTTAAGTTTTATGCCTGTTTTGCTCTTGTTCTAATCCATATCTCACAGCAAGAAATAAGTAATTTTCTTAGTTACTGGTTTTAAACCACGACAACTTCTGTGAAGACAGTCCTATTTTCTTTATAAGAAAAAAACCCAGAGGATACCGTATTTTCTACATGCACCTTACTCTTAATTTTTTATTCCAGAAGATAAGTGTATCTTTATAGTTCTTTGAAATGGGAATTAAAACAGACATCAGATATAATATTAGAAGTGTCTTTAAAAAAAAGTTAGATTTGAAGAACTACCCCAGCAAAGTAATATTACAGAGATTATGTTATAGTTATGGTACATTAAGTTACAGTATTATTTAAATAAATCAAATATATTTTTCATTAGACACATGGCATGTATATTGTTGAATAACTTTCAGAAACAGTTCTTTATCTGGGGAGTTATCCAACAAATCAGAAAGTTTCAGCTACATCAAGTTTTAGATAATATATGTGTGTGCATGCCAAAAGGAGCTAAATACCAAGTAGTCAGTTCTTCCAAGGTAGAGGGTTTTTGGTTTTTCTCTGTAAATTGCCTGCATTTCTAAAAATCCCCATTAGTTTCCATTGTTTTGGTAAACCATTTAGGATGCAAGTCTGCAAATAGAAATCCAGACATAAACTTTTAAATAATGCATTGTCTGCATTACATGCAGACTTAAACAGTATTAATGCCACCAATCTCTAGTTTGAATTTTTAAAGCAATTTGTATCAATAAAAATTAAAGTGAGGTAGCTAAACCAGCTAAGCAGTGGATTCTGTCAGAAGGAATAATATTGAAAGAATAATATCTTCAAGATAAAGTTTAAATATTAAAAAAAATGACCACCTAAATGACTATGCATTTCCTTGATAGTACAGTGTGAAGGTGGCTGCCAAATTCCAAAACTAGAAGCTTCACATGGGTTTTGGCAGGTGAATCTTGACAGGATGCCACATTTAATGTTAATCAATAAACATTTGCTTTGAAATTTAACCATTATCAATCACTTAAAACCCCAAGAACTTTAAAATTAACACTAATAGTCTTCTCAATTAATGAGACCAAAGAGAATTCTGCAATTAACATTACCAGTACAGAGGAAGGAAGTCTTCAAATGTTTAAATCATTTTCAGGTTCTGAAATCCCAAACAGTAAATGAAGTAGAGATCAGAGTATTTTACTGATCTGAAAAAAAAAACACCAGACATAATAAGAAAATAGTCTTCTGCCATGGAGACTGGTCCAAAGACAATTCATGTCATTGGCAGCTTTCCCTTACAATTTTGGTGATCTTAGGACAGATCCAAATGAGACTAAATACTTCTTTTCTAACATAAGCTATGGAGACCACCACAACACAAAGTTAACTGGACACAGAGGACATTATGTAGTTAAAATGATGACTATATTACAGTAAAAAAACAAAACAAATTTTTAAATTAAATGAATGTTTGCAGCAATCTCCCTAGAACAGCTCTAATCAATTTTGCTTTAGGAAAAGAAGATACCAGCATATGCCACAAAAATAAAAAGAAACAAAAAAATAGGAAGGCAGAAAATAAAAAGGCACACGTTTCTGTGAATGCATTAGGGTGAAAGAGGTGGCACTGCACAGTATGTAGTTGTAGATTAGGCTAATATTGGCATATGAAATATTTAGAAACAATGAATTTAAATGCTATTTCTATATTAGGGCAAATTAAATGTTGAATTTTTGAGACAGTTTAATGAAGTTGTATCGAGTTCATTTTCACACTCATTTTTCAGAATTCTTTTCTCTCATCTCTTTACAGTCTAGATGTTATGCTGAATGAGCACTGTCCTAAACAAAGAAATTAGCTATAAAATTTAGTTGTGAATTACAGGTATCAATTGCTCTGGGCTCAAGCCCAGCAGCTAGCTCTATTTTATTATGCTGCAAAAATTCCTACAGTGCCAGGAAAGGCATATGTTTATTATCTCAATGATGAACTATTAATAAGATTATTCACATCATCTGATATTTTATGTGAGGTCTCTAACTTAATCAAAATACCCACATAGTCTTCCATGATTAATTCTTTCATTATTGCAGAAATAATCCAGCTGAGGTGTCCTGGTGCTGATTTTCACTTCCAACAGGGAGGTCCAAGACAACTCATTTAGTTGTTTTGTGTTGAGTGGAGTGACACCCAGTCACTAGCCCAGATCTGGTGCTACATTTATAACCTGAGATACCAGAGTGTGAATGAGGCATGCATATCAGCAGCTAGAAATTAAATCCACCTTGTTCAGCCAGAACAAAACCTTTAAGAACTTGATTCTCATTCCAAATAACTGTTTTATTAACAAGGAACTGATCATGGCATTGTGCATGTCTTCTGCATATCAAGCTGACTTCTTCCTGTTGTGTCAATAAGTATTTTAGAATCATTGTAAAAGAGATTTTGCATTTGTGCAAAATCAATTTCTTATTATTAAGCAGTGCCTTTTGCAGGCTTACTGGTGAATGTAGTTAATATCCTTTTGCTCTAGGGAAAGATGCTAAATTACTTTTCAGTTAGAAGCAGTGACTTACTCATTATACCAATGTCAGGTGAGAGCTCAGAGATCCTGTGCCAAAATTCTTCATCTCATTTTGCTTGATCAGTATGCCTCAATCCTTATTGAAAATGACTGAATGAAGAGTCCTTCTCCAATTCTAGTGAGGACTATTTTATGACTATATTGACAGTGCTAGTACTGCCTTAATTATTAAAGGTTTATCCTGAAAAACCCAAGACAGTCTGCACCATACTGGATGCCAGCAGAATCTAAGAGTTTTATCTTATAGCAGAAGTTACAGAAATGAATCTCAAGCAGGGCCCAAGGTTAGTATTGCATTTGAAAGCATGAGTAACTTCAATCAGTCAAGAAAGTTCACAGAATTATGCAGATAGGGTCATGGGATGAGGTACCTGGAGCAGCTGATTTATAGTCAATATGATGTTTATGAAATCACTCTCTTTCATTGTTCAAAGAAAAGCATATGTGCTGAAAAAGATTCCTGAAATGGTTTCCAGAACAGACTTTTCTCCATTTCTCCATTTTTTTCTTCATTATTTATACAAGTAACATCTATAGCATACAACAAAACACACTTTTATACAAAATATGTCAATTCTCCAAAAGGGATGGAAGTATCATACACTGCATAAGAGTGAATCACCTGTAAAACAGTATCTGTATACAACTTTGCATTTTCAGAAATCAAATTGTTTAGCAAATTCTTCAATAAATGTGCATTGTCTCCAAAGTGTTTCAAATTATATCAAAACTTTTTTCTTTGGGGAAAAAGCAGCAAGAGTTCTTTAAAAGAAAACCACAACAGAAAAACAACACTTTCAAAGAAGAAGAAAGGGGGACTCTACAGTCTTAAACCGTCCTGCATTCCTTTTTTTTGAACTTCCTATTTTCCCCTGCTTCCATATGCCTTTAATTTTATGTCCCTTACATTTGAGTTTGAATAATCCAAATTATCAGACCCTGACTAGGAGCAAACTTTTCCAATACCATGAGGGAAAGAGGGAAACTATCTGGTTTCAGATGTTTTGTTTCAAAACAAACAAAAATGCACACTAAAAATCTATCTTGATTTATAAAAAAAAAAAAAAAAAAAAAAAAAAA